>NW_020449330.1:59955-116604 GCF_003343035.1 Apteryx rowi | reverse complement strand
GGGACGGGGCAGCTCCGTGCCCCCGAGGGCCGGGCGGCGCGGCCGGGCCCGGTGCGGTCCTGCTGCGGCCGGGCGGCGCCCAGGGGCTGCCTGCGCCTCCTGCCCTCCTTCGAGCCTCGGCTGTCCCCCGAGCTGAGCTACCTTCCCTCCCCTCCTCCCCACGTGCGCCAAGGAAAGGCGATGCCTGGTGGGGTCTGTGCCTGACACGAGACAGTTACGGGATGGCAGTAGAGCAGGGCGCATCTCCCAGGGGTTAAGGTCACAGCTGGCTAGGGCAGCATCCCAGCAAGGCAGCCTCCTACCTCCACATCCCACCCCACCCCTATCGAGGAGCTCGGGTCCTCTCCTCCCCAGCAGAATAGCCGGAGGGTTTTGAACAAAGTTTAAGCCTGCTAATCACAATCCTGGGCCTGCCGGTCTATTTGTACAGCTCTCCCCTCCAAGAGGGAAGCGACTGCTGCTTGTCTGAAGCATCCGCAGAAGCATTTGAAGGTGCCCAGTGCTATAACTGCTGCCAGCAGGCAAATAGTCTGGCTTTCTCTTTGTCATTACTGCTACATGCATTTCTCCAGATGATCTTTTGAAGCTGTAAGCAGGCTGTCAGGCCACTCTGGCACCCCCACCTTGTCCAGTAGATTCTTAATCATTACTTGTCCTTTGAAAACGCTAATTAACCTCTTTTTCAAATGCTTCCCATGCTGGACCTGAAAATAGCTTTCTGCATGCTTGTTAAAGGGACATGGTTTAATTTTCTTTCAAGTCCTCCTTTTTCAGTCATTTTCAGTCCATAATCAACTATTGAAGAAGCATGATGAAAACATTAAGGTCACCAAGTCAAGCACTTAATGACTAAGAAATGCCATTCATGTCTTACACCCAAGGCAAAAGACACTGCTACTTAATCTTCAACTAGAGCTATATAGACCCTCTTCCACTTCATGACATCAGGATGCCTGATGCACCTGACTGGCAGATATTTTGATCTGCAGAGCTGACTGAAAAGCAGGGACAGGCTAAGCAGCCTCTGCGGTCCACAAACTACCAAGGCCCAGTGCTCAAAGGAGTCCCACTAAACAGCGGGTTTCAGCCTGCAGCTTTACAACCTCATTTATCTGAGTCGTGTTTTGCATACTGAAGTAAGGCTTCAGCCTTAATTCCATGAATCAATGCAACCAGAAAGCTATTTCCTTCTCCTTCCTCCTGCACCATGGTAGTATTTCCAGTTTCTAGATCAATTTTTTGTTTTGTTTTTCCCCCCTCCTCCTCCCCTAGAGATCCTTGCTCTCAGTTTCTGTGCCTGCCAGGAACTGCTCTAGCACCACATAGGAGGAGCCACTGCATCCCCAGATGGATTAAACCTAGTACTGGTGAACTTCTCCACAGGTTTCAGTAACAGAGTTCAAATATGCTTCACCCAAATAGGTCCACACTGAACTTTGTAAGACAATTCATCCACAATTGTGCAAGATATATCAGGAGTATCAAAAAAAGACAGATCCGTGCTACAGTAGTAGCCTCCCCCCGACTCCCACATGCCATACTTTTGTCCACAAATGTGGAGTGTAAAACACAGGCTGGAAAGGGCCATTGACTCTAGTCCCTTGCTCCTGTGGCAAACTTAAAGTTACCATAGACCATAGTTAATCAGTCTTCAATGAAAAAGGAAGGGGGGGGGGGAAAGCCCACTCACACAGTTAGGTTTTTCTCTTCTGCTACAGTTGCAGATGGCTGCCCAAAAATCCCATATCCCTGATAGTTAGAAGTCTAATTTCCAGCCTAAAGTTATTCATGGCTAAATCACACTGTTGGCCCATAGCCATCCAGTTGGGCATTTCTTCTTTGTAGTCATTTGCAACTGATAGTTTATGGCAAGAGTTCTCATTAATCTTGAAAAACAAGGCCTTGCTCTCTATAGTTTCCTTGGAGGCAAGAGTGACAAATGCAGAATCATCCAGTTCTTGTACAACATTTCAGTCCCCCTTTGTGTTAATGACTCTTCCAGCTTCTTGTTGCCAAGAAGTTTACTTAACACACTACTACTTCACATGTTAAATTCAGTCAAGTAACTCTCTGAAAGCCATCAATGCTGTAGGCTTTTTTCCAGCCTTGTGTTGTGAGAGCAAAAACCTAGCTATATGGGTTACCTGGCAGTGTTTGTGCTGTTCCTCTCCAACTTAATTAGCAATCTCCCTGTGCATCATAGCACACGCTTTCCTGAAGCCGTGGATCTAGCTTTTCCCTGAACAATGCTCTTGTCTAAAAAAATCAGTAATCCTGTCAAAGGAAAATGCCATACTTGCCTAGTCATATTTGCCTTTGGTAAGGTCATGTTATAGCTTATTCCATTTTACTTCACATCTTTAGAGCAGATTTTGATTGTTTTTTTTTTGTAACCCTAATTTAAGGTACCAATAGACCCTTATTAAGGCCAATAATGTTGGTGTCTTCCAGATGACCTTCTGCCAGTTCTTTGAAATTAGGCGGTACGTTGCTAACCTATAGTCATACAGTGCCATTCCAAACTTGATAACACGTGACTTGTCAAAAACCTATCCAATTGCAGTTTGATGGACCCATTCACTCAATATCTTGGGATGGAAGTTACCTGTACCACTATACCTCCTGTATTCAGCATCATTGTTCTCACCAAAGCTTGAGTCAAAAATAGTATTTTAAAGGTAACAGGGGCATAGATTAAAACACAGACAGCTCTTATGATTATAAACAGCTAGAAAACTTTTTGCTATGCTGTACTTTCCTACAAACAATGCAATTCTTTTTAACTTACAGCAAGTGGAAGAAGTTGTACCTTATAGCAGAAATATTGCCTGTATTTAGAAGCGGCAGTGAAATATATATTAGAAAAATAGATACAGGGTCCCACTAGTTGAGCACTGTCACACTTTCCTAGCAATAGCTCATAGAGCCTGCTGCAAGTAATAAAAGCCAGCAAGGTCACCGGCATGATTAATTTAGTGTTGAAAGAAGGTGTCAGGAACAGCAAAAACAGATAGCGACAGACCTAGCTCAGATATTGGTGAAAAAATCAAAAACTCAAGTTGCTCTTTATTTTGGATGGAAGTCCTTGTTGTTCTACAATTTACTGCTAAAAGACAAGGTTGACAAAGAGCCTGCATGCTATGCCCTTGTGAAGAACCTCATGTGGTTCTGACACATTCCAGCACTTTTCTTTCCTCAGGAAAGGTGCCACCCAAGCACTATTACATGCACATGTGAAATTACTCTTTGGCTAATATTTTCATAGAAGGACAGAAAATATTTCATTTTGTTTTCTTTTTAACAAAAATATTTTTCATTTTGTAATAAACATAGACAGCAGCAGAAATATTTCACTTATATTTGTATTCAACTAAAAACAGACAAGAAAAAGGATATATTTTGCATAACATTGGAATAATCATAAAAGTTGTAGTAAGGAAAGATAAGAAACGAGTAAAAACAAACTCCTGTTTACATAAGGGTTTTTCTTACCTCAATTTTAGAGGCCAATAGCTCAGATTATCATTCTGTTTACTCCTAGTCTTACTCAGGACCAGACAGGGTACTCTCAGACTACTCTCAGCATAAATTAAAACCTTCTCCGGCTGCTTTTAATCCTACTCACCTGCCCTGGGCTTCAGGGGACCTTTTGTCAGCTGGGCATTGTCAGGGTGTGATTGACACAGCCAGGTCTTTAATCATGCTGCTAGCACATTTCCTGGGCTGGGACCTGTGGATCAGCTAAGAGTTTTTATTTTTTATTTCTTAGTGGTTGATCTTCTGGCTCTATTAAGCCAGGAGTGACTTAATGCAAGAGATAATTGGTGACAGTGCTGTGCATTTAAAAGAAAATTGCTGTAATGGAAGCATACTGCTAAGTACAAAGATACTTGTGATATCAAAGGAACGATAGCAGATTAAGTACTGTAAAACCAACTGCTGTGTTTCTTTATTGCTTTCACTGAGCTGAACAAACTTTTTTGCTTGTGGGAAAAAAAAGTGTATTAAAATGGCTATATTTTTCTCCTAGTACCCTTGTCTACTGAAACACATCAAATCTGATTTCCATTTAAATAGCTATTTGCCCTCACTCTATGTGGAAGTGCATCACACCTCTTGTCATTCAGAAACCCCTGTGTTTATATGAAACTGTACAGGGCCTTGGGATTAGACCTCCACAAGAAAAGACCAAACACTGGTATGTGGTGAAATGGAGGCTTTCCAGAGCCAGTAGCAAACAGATGGCAAAAGAACTCTGTAATTTGTGAATCTGATGCTAGGACTTTTGTCAAGATGTTCAGATAGGAATCAAGCTCAGATTACCCTAGGTGTATGATGCCACTGAGCAAATGTCCAGCTGTGCCTTCTGGGAGGTGTCATATAGTCCAGTCTGAACAGGATGCTCAGGTAAAAGTGCAGGGGGGAGGACAACATTTGGCTGAACCCAAGTCATCACTACTCTACACACATGCATTTGGGGTGTAAGTTCCTTGATGAAAAAAAGTTCAGTAACAATCATCGCAGGGGAGGAATCTGAAGTGTGTGAGGCTGCTGGTGGGAGTAGGAATCATGCAAGAGGTATGCTAGCCATTGCTAGCTCAGTAGTGAAAGGTGTCTGTAGTAAATTGATATCTGGCTGCCGGACTGTACTACAATTGCAGCAGGACGGGTGCTTGCAATACAATTCTTACACCTATATCATGGTAGCCAAGAACTTTTATATATCTGCCAGGAGTTCTATAGTTTATTTTGAGTACATAAAAAGAGATATAAGAAATACAGAATAAGAAATACAGTCCCTCTTGGGGATCCATGAGAATTGAGAAGTGTGCACTAAATATCTGTGCATTTGCTTAAGTGTAAGAATCATTGCACTTTTGGAGCCTTTCATCTGAGGATACTCATGTGCAAATTGGGTTAGCATCTTTGTTTATGTCTGACACTGCACAACGTACATATGAGCCTCTGTTTTCACTCTGTGTAATCATGTAATCAGGCTGGGATTTACTGGATGGGATTTGGGGCCTGTAATTCACTCATCCCCATTCCAAGCAGTGCCCAGGCAATCAGCATGATTCTGAATTATGTGGTGCAGTCAGGTATTCCCCTCTTTGGTGTTCATGTGCATTCAGGTGGCTGTTGACTGCACTCCTGGGAGCTGTGTTCTTGAGGGGTGTACGGGTACTTACTAGCAGATGTCTTCCCGCTCCCCGCCCCCCAAATACATGCCTACAGTTGGGCTGCAGAATGCCATAGAAACGTGCTATAAAGAACTGTCCTGCTGTGGTAAAGAGAAGGATGAAATGACAAAATACATTTTGAATCTTTAACTTACATAATTTTGTTTGTTTAAGAAATCTGGTTACCCTAATTAAAAAGAGAGCACTGAGAAAAGAATTATTTTCTTGCTATTTGTGGAATCATTTTGATTCTTGAGATCTGTCCCCACACTCTACTTTAAAATATTGGAACAGCTGTCATTTCTTTGTGCCTAGCTCAGGACAAGTATCACATACAGAAATTTCTGTGATGGTGTATTACATGACTCTGGCACATTGGTATTATATCAACTAAAGCAGTCTGCACACAGCCTTTTTGACCATTTCTTAAACTGCTCTCCTAGTCATCTTGTTCATTTACAGCGCCACACTTCGTTTCACTCATATTCCTTTGACTGAAGATGCTGTAAAGTTTAACACAGAAGGCAATAACAAAAGCATGTAGATGATGATAACATGAGAGATGATGTGTGTCAGGCTTACTCATATAGACTTTAGAGAGATGACAGCTAAGTGAAGCAGCCAGTATGCTCATTTAGTTTCCCCATCTCCTGAAGTAAAGAATTCTCCTGGAAAGGACTTTGTCTTCATATGAATTAAGAGCATTTAATGCTATAATGCTTTAATTTAAATTGTTCTGTTTGTTCTTGCCATATAGAAGGAGATTTGCAAAACAAAACAAAACAAAAAAACAGCACTGTAGACATGAGTATCAGATCCTGTATGCTAAAAATGCTTGCTTTTTTATCATAATAAAACTGAACAAACTTGAATAAGCTGGTTAACATCATACTGTGTCCTTATCTTCTCCGCTAAGGTGTGTGCCCAGCATATTTATGTATGCGTGAAGAAGAAAGCTTTGTACTTATAATAAAGAATTTTTTTGAAACAAATACTCAACAAGGGAAACAAAAAGGGGCATGAACATTTCTTATGTACTCTTCTTTTCATTTATCCTTTGTAATTAATCAGATCCACACTTTGAATGAAATGCAGCATATGCATTCAAGGACTACAAAGTGTTACACAAGCAATGATTCATGAAGATTCACAACCATTGGTGAGTTGGATAAATATTTATGAAAATGTCATACAGATTCACAAACTGAGTCACAGAGAGCTGGTGTTTGTAAAAAAAATTCCACTAATTTTGCATGCTTCCATTTTTTGGCATATCCACTTACTTAAAAAATTTACAACTTCCTTTTCAGATGTGTTGAATATATGTACAGCTCCAAAGAAATCAATGACAACTCAATTACACGAGCAGCAAGTGGGGCATCCCAGATGACCGGTCATGTCTGAAAATTTTAGCATAAATGCCTTGCTTATGATTGAACACCTATTCTTCTTCCAATGAAGATGAATCT
The DNA here is from genome assembly GCF_003343035.1 of Apteryx rowi. Taxonomy (NCBI): domain Eukaryota; kingdom Metazoa; phylum Chordata; class Aves; order Apterygiformes; family Apterygidae; genus Apteryx; species Apteryx rowi. The sequence continues at coordinate 109,955 of NW_020449330.1, read as the reverse complement.
ATTACAAGAGTAACAGCTGATGGGAGCTACTGAGATGATGTCTGCAAGGGGTTGAAAGGAAGAATCCCAGGCTGTGGCATACATTGCATTATTTTCTCCTGTCTCATTGTAGGCACTGAGGAAGTGGAAGTGCAAAAGACCTGAGAAAACTTTTAATATTATTTATTTCTCTGTATGTAAGCAATATTGTTCCCTTTAAAAATTAACTTTGCAGATGGTGTCTGGACTGCAAGCACCAGGTCTTTAAAAAGATACTGGTTAGTGAAGTAGGCAAATTCACTGCTTGATATTATATGATTGTCCTTATGATACATTTACACCCTGAAGGATAACTATGAGAAGTGATGGTTTCCAAGGATATGCAGGAAAGCAGAACACCTGCCTAGTGTAGATAGCAGGGAGGATCCTTGTGTAGGGTCTCATTGCATTTTGAATGCCTACCAAATCCTCATTGCTTGTGACAGAACTGGGTTTTGCCAGGTTAGTGTAAGATTCTGACTGTAGGGCCAGAAGAGAATAATATAACTAAAATAGGGATTCCAAAAAATAGTATTTCCTGTCTCATCATGGAAAACAAACCTAAAGAGCAAGAAGAGAATGTAAAGTACATGCAGACTTTGAAGAAGAGGTAATCATTTTCAGCCTTTGGATTGTCAGACAAAACAGAAGTGTTTTGTTTAAATCTAAGTAAGTTGCTTCCAAGGCCCAAATAAAGTATTTGTTGATGGGTTCAGTGATTTGTAGGGGAATCAGTAGTTTGTATGGTTCTTTCAGTACTTCATATTATTCTTCTGATACCCCAGAAAGTGAACTAGACTAGCATAAGATCTTCCCTTGACTTTGCCTGAAATGCAGAGAAAGAATCACCTGGGCAGTAAAAGTAGTATTTCCTGTTCAACAGATGGCCAACAGCAGACTCAGTCATTTTTGGAGTAGTGTTTCCAGTAGTGATTTACAGACCATTAATTATCTCCAAGCCTAGAATAGAAGATCCATGGACCTATCATGTAGTATTGTAGCTGTATAGTATTTTCAGTTAAAAGTCTGATGCTAAAGACTCATAGTGCCCAACTGACAACGGTCCATGGGTCTAGCCTGCATGGGGACCCCTCTTGTAGAACATGGGAAATGCCAGCAGCATCCCTACAGCAGAGGAGACAGGGCTTTGGAAAGATTTAAAATACRAAATCTTCAGTATTCCTTATGGCCAGAGAAAATTCAGAAAATTAAAACTGAGGGCAAAATAATTGCCTGCAGTGTGTTGATTTACTCAGCATGTGGGCCTTTGAAGGCTGGGAACCATTCACTGAGAGGTTTTATGTGAGTGGAAAAAAGGTGGCTGCAGACAGCAAAACAGGAGCTGCACTGGGAGCTGCTAGTTGATCTTTATGGATATTATGCCTTAAAGTAATTGTGCCTAGGGAATTTACATCTCTTAGATTTTGCCTTAACCAAATGAGGAATTTTCTGTTTGTCAACATTCGCACGCACATTTCAGGAACCTCCCAGGAGCTGGAGCTTTGTCCTGACAATACTGACCACAAAGGGTCTTCAGACCTGCGACATGCACGTTGTAATTGCAGTCATTTGTAGAAAAGTCACTGAACACAGACTCTTGCCTGGGAAGTGTTCCTAGCCATGTTTCTATCCATACACTAAATTAGTGGTAGTCAGGGCAACAAGAAGACATTTTGGGGCCAGAGCTGCTTGTTAATTTGCCCTTCCAATAAACTTATTTCGGAGAAAAACTGTATTCAAAGTAAGATAATATGGGGAAACTCTTGTAGCAACAACAGAATTTTGAATTCCAATTTTCATCCACATATTTCTCCTCATTTGGTGTCCTCTTACCCAACCTTTATTGTGGTCTTCTTAATTCTGGCTAACAATTCTAGCTCAGCATGATGTGGAAAGCCTAGGTGCACTTTCCCTTGAGTACTACAACGGTAAGGCAGGCCTAAATCTCTGGAATACTGGTTGTCCTTCAACCTTCCCCACAATTTTGGCTTGTACCTGAAAGTTCAGAAAAATGTTCCGAGAACTCTCCATGAAAGGATCAAAGATTTTCTGTTTATTTAAGCCTACAGGACATGCTTCCAATTCTAGTGAAGGTGTATATATAAGGATGTTAATGGTGACCAAGGAGTGCAGATACACCCCTAAAGTGTATCTGACAATAAAAGGTAAAATTGTCCCTCCTCTGCCCCAGTCTGGTAACACTTGCTTACATTTCATTAAGGCAATCTCATTGCATAGGAGAAGTACTATGAAGTAGCTACCCCCTGCCCAAACCTAAACTTTCACTGATTTTTTAGGTGCCCTGAATAAGATCTGTAGCTGTCCCACCACAGAACTAAAATCTGCCTGCTTGGAACCTCAGATAAAGTTGTGTTGTTGTGTCAAAGAAACTTGCTCCACAAAAAGTGTTTACAAAAAGTGTTTACTTCCCCATAACGATGGAAGTGAACATACCAATGATCACCAATTTGTGACACATAGCCAGTGTTGCCAAATCTTACAATGCTGTCATGAAATTTATACTATTTAATATTTTTCTTAAAATTCCAATATCCTAAGTCTAGAGATGTCAGGAGAATTTCAGTCTTCATTAAAGGAAAGAAAAGAAAAAAAAAACCCTCCAAAGTCTTTTGTTTGTGGAAAAAAGCTTGAAGGTATGAAGAGAGTGTAGCCTAAAGCTTAGAAGTCAGAAAACACACTGACATTGCTTAATGTTTTTGAGTCACTTGAGAATAAATGATTTTTGTTTACTAGTATTTAAAAATAAGGTTACGTCCTGCCTTCATTGTAATAACTAGCACAACTTCCGTAGATTTTACCAGGGCTTAGATTTCTCCCCGTCTCTGTTTTTAGTCTTATGCAATTGCTAAAGAATTTTTAAGTTGTTTTTCAGTTGTTTTTCTTTTTTAGAAAGAAATATGAAATCTAGCATTGAACAGCACAAATGCAGAATCAAATGACATGCAGCACAGAGCAAGCCTTGCTATCTTCCTGAAAAATATAAGCCTTTGGCATTGCAGAGGTTTGTTATGGAGAATTTTACTATCCTAAGTGGTGGCAGCAGCACATTTTGAATTTAGGTCAATAGATATTTGTCAAAGTCCCTAACAGTTACATGAATGTTCTCCTAAAACAATCCGTGTCTTCTAATTTATTAGGGTACTCCTCTACAGTACTCTTCTTTGGTGGTTTTGAGCTGTATTTTGTACTCAAAGGTTTTTTCTTATTTCTGTAACAAATTGCTATCCTGAACCATATCCTATTTGTCATGATTCTTAAACTGCAGCTTCTTAAATCAAGGGATTTGATACAGCAAATCCTACTATCTTCCTGTGATTTTCTTGTAATTGGGTTTGAAAGTGACGGAAATCCAGTGTGATCACATTAGGCTAAAGCATGGCTTGGATTGCATTGGTATAAAAGGGAGTAAGACTGTCTTTCTGCATATGGATCAGTAACCTATATTTTTCACAGGAAATACAAGTGTTGTTACCTGTTTACTTATTATCATATAAAGTGGATGGGGAATTAGAAGGAATAGACAATACCTTGACTGTCTCCTCGAGAATGTGGCAAAGACAGAATAGCTAATAGCACAGTGAGTATTGTAATTTGCTCCTGGAAAAGTCAACAGCATTTTATTTCTCACCAATGAATATGTGGGAGCATGATATTCTGCTTTAGAATATGTTTCCTGTTTATTAATTACAAGAAAATAGAGCCAAACCCAGGACTTTTTGATAGAAAGCATTTTTTTTGGTTAAGAAAACTCTGAAAATTTAATTTCAAACTAAAATATGTATTGATATTTTAAAACCAAAATATTATTAAAAAATGGGAAAGTTACTTAGAAAAATTGAGGCTTCTCCCAAAGCACTTTTAATCAGAGAATAAAATATAAAACATAAATAAGTTTGAATCCTCACTTTTGTGAGCTGTTTTGTTGTTTAGTCAGTGACAATGTAGTTAGGCATATGGAGCTGTATTTTGACTTGTGGTCAGTAAATACTGTGGTATCTGGAGGAGGAGTTTGTGTGCATGTAATGTAGCATGAGAAGGGACTGCACAATGCTTCAGGGCTTAAATTGTAAGGGGAATAGCAGTTCTGATTTGACTACAATCAGCTTTTATTTAAAAAAAAAAACACAACCAGCTCTTAATTATTTTCTTTTTAATTGGTGAAATTTTCCTAAGTAAGGATGTTGTTTATGGCAGTAAAATCTTCATATGTTTACAAAGAAGATACTGAAACACTATTTTAATATGCCCTCCAAATTCTTGACCAATGCTAACCATACAGAGACATTTCAAGAACAAATTACACAATACGCCTGCTCTCCCGCAGAAAGTAATTGTCCAAAGAATGAAGCAGTAGTTTCACCCAAGTGATGACTAAGGAACACCAGGATCAGGCAGTAGCCTGAATCTGTCCTTTATGCTCTGAAATGTAACGTTCCACTAAGCCTATGCTCTATTTCTTACCTACCAACAATGCATCCCAGGGAGATAAAATACACACAACCAGGGTGTTGAATCAGAACATAGGCATTTAGAACAGTAAAACAGAAACAACCTTTGGGCAGGTGTTTTCCACTTGTCAGAACAAGTTGGTAATGAAATACAAAGTGATTTCATTAGAATCAGCTTTTTGGTATCTTTCAGGTTTCATAAACTCCCAGGCTGAGGGCCTTAGAGAACACTCTAATAGAGAGAAGAGCTGTTGATATTGTGTCTGGTTATTCTTCCCCATTTCATTCTGGCTTACAAAAAGGCCAGATGATAATACTTGGTGTTTTCAAAGATTAACAAACTCCCTGCTATACCATCATTAGGTAGGTAGTTAATATTCAAACTTCACATATGGGAAAATGTAAGCAAAAGTCTGTGCTATCATAATATCTTGTGAGGGCACAGGTGGTGTGTTTGGGTCAAGGATGTAGAGTGATGTACTGCCACTGACTGTGGTGGAAGGAAGGTGATGACCCTGTCTAGCCAAATACTATCTTCATAGGCTGGCAGTTGTGCCCCTCCAGCCTCACATCCTTGGTGTGCTTGTATCTCGTGCATGCTGGATAGCTGTGTCAGGCTTAAGTCATAGTATATGTTCCAAGGGAGATAGTTTCCCTTCCCCCCCCCCCCAATAAGCACAGCTCTACCTAGCTGCATGGGTAGACTTCCAGAGAGTGGATCTGGGACAAAGTCATCGAACTGGCTTCTGACCATGGATTTACAAAGCTCATTAGTTGCCTTGCATACTGCCCACCTGGGAATCCCATATCTAATTATCTTGAAAAAGGTTAAATACCCACAGGAGTTTGAGAGAGAAAGAAAATGAGCCTGGTATTTAAACAGAAAAGGAAAAAAAAATGCAGTTTTTAAGGAATAAGCTGAGAAGTAGAATATTAACCTGCCAAAGGCAGAAAAAGTAGGTAATATTAAATTTTAGTATTTTAGAGGAAGAAGGGAGAAAGGGTAGTATTGATCCAGGAGTGCAGTATAAAGCTAGTCTAGTCTATAATGATAAAGAAAAATGAAGGGGAATAGAAGACTTGTATCTCTGATTCAGGGCATCAGTTTCTTATGCAGGAGCCAATGAGCTGTGAATGTACTTCCTTCCTTTCAGTGAGAAGCAGGTTGCTCAACAGCACGTGTTTACTAAGAAGCCTTTATGGGGTGGCTAATGAGCAGATGAGCAGCCTGGGGAAATGTTGCTGTAGATCCCCAGGGTCACTCTTTGTTTGGCCTACTGATGCCTTTGCAGTATCAATGTGTTTTTTGTCTTCCTTTGTCCCTAGTGCTGGGCATCCCAGAGATGATATGGCCAGTGCTAGCTGTGATGGTGGCCTTTGTGGGTACTGACAACACTATAGCTCTGGATACTAGCTCTGTGCTAGGTTGTGCATATGTTCATCTGACATGTTTTCCTCCGTACCCCTTGACACATCCCTTCCTTTCCCTCCTTCCATGTAATGATGCCAGCTGTATGTCCTCTAGCCACATGCTTCCATACTGCAGCTCTGACTTTGTATCCCTACAAACTAGACCCCATCCCTTCATTTCACCTTGTTCCTTTCCCTTCCTACTTCCGCTCTTGTCTGCCTTGAGATAAATGCTTGCACACAGGCAGGAACTGTATGTAAGAGCCTGTAGGGTATGCTCAGCCCTTGCCAGGCAAACACCTCTGCCCAGGCAGCAGCAAAGCTGTCTTTAACCCACAGTGTGGATGGATATGGTTCATGTAACATGTTTTGGGATCCCTAGCTCTAGGCAAGGTACACTGGAGAAGAGTCTGGCTTATCAGTATGTATAATCCCTCTGTATATCCCTTTGCTGGGATGCTAGTTCACTAGCTAAGGAACTGAGCCCAGCATGGCACAGGGTGACTTTTCCCCCCTGGGGATGTGGGTTCAGATGTTAACTTTTCTGCTGCAAGCTCAGCAGCAGAACTTATTGATTGGGAGGAGGAAGATAAAGAGCAGGTTTTACCAGGAGAGAAAAGGAGGCAGTGAAGGGAGGGACTGCCAACAAGTACAGCTTGGACAGTTTTGATTCTTAGAGTGAACAGAAATAAGGAGGTAGAGCCGTTTAAAAAAGTTACATAAAAAACAGAGGTGAAGTGCTAAACAAGATGAAAGATAGGAGGGGGTGGAGAAGCGGGAGAGGATCAGAGCCTGACAATGGGGGAATGGCAGAAAGACAGTGAAGAAAGGGGAGAGAGAGAAAGGAATTGAAGTGACTGAGGGAAAGGCAACTGGGACGCCCAGAAAACCCAAGGAGGGGAGGGGAGGGGAGGGGAGGGGAGGGGAGGCAAGGCAAGGCTTGGGTGGCAGACAGGCAGCTTAAGCGTCTCTGGGCAGGATTTAGGTCACAGAGTTTCCCGTGGGCCCTTCGTGCTTCAGTGAGGAAAAACAAGCATGTACCCAAGGCAGGAGACCGAATACAGAGGACTATTTGTACCCCCTTTCCCCTCATTTCCGGAACCCCCGGCCCCCTAACCACTTCAAAACAGGCTGGGAGCCCCGTTTGCAACGCGGGCAGGCTGCACGTGAGGACCTATCTGACTGCGGCCTCCGAGGCGTCGCCCCCCGTCCGCAAGCAATACCACACACGACAGGAAACCCTACCTGCGCTCCCGGCCACCCCTAATCCTCACCGGCGCCGCGAAAAACCTACCGCAGTGCACGGCGTGTCCCCCCCCTCCCTCGCCTCACTGAGGGGGCGCTGCGGGCGCGGGGCGGGCCGCAGGCGGGGCGCCGCCATGACGGAGCAGCGGCGCCGGGTTCGCTTCCTCCAACATGGCCGCCTCCAGCCAGGTAACGTGCGGCGGCGCCGGCTGGGCCCGGCGTCGTAGCGGCCGCTGTAGCGGCTCCCACCCCGGGCCGTTGCGGGTGTAAGATGGGTTTCTCCTCTCGGCTCCCCCCCAGCAGCAGCAGCAGCAGCGGGGGCTGTGCTGTGCCCGGCTGCCCGCGGGGGCGCGGGCGGCGGCCCCCCTCCCTCCCTCCCGCGCGGGGGCGCTTAACGGGGTGGAGGCAGAGCCAGCCGCCAGCCCCTGAGTGTGCTGCGCGCTGCTCTCACAAACCCTGTTTGTAAGGGCAGAACGGTATGCGCAGATGCTCATATATATATATATGTATGTATATATTTTAAACAAGTGCTCAAACCCCATGAATTTAAGGGATATCGGTGGGAGGTTCAGGCATCACTGTCAAAAATGCTGCGAGAATAACCCCAGAGATGCACCGGCACTTTCTGGCACATTTGGACAATGCCGGAACTTCTAAATCGCCACCTCAGCGTTTTTGCGTGCCGTTTCTTCTACGCGTTTTGCTGTGTTTGTGTCTCTGGAGGTGCTGTACGCGTTGATGTGTCTGAAAAAAAGCGGACAACCGCAAACTCAGTAGTAAACTGCAAAACTTGGTAACTGAGCGTAGTGCTCCCTCTGCTGGTCACTTCCCTGTGGCGCCGCTCGGCTGAATGAGGCGCTCTTGTTTTCCCAAGCGGCTCCCGCTGCAGCCCCCGTGGTCTCCCCCCGCTCCGCTGCAGTCCTAGTTAAAGCTTCCAGTTTTAACTGGCTCTAGTTTCCGCTTTCAGTTACTCCGTGTAATAATTTCAGAACAACTGTGCAACCCGCTGTAATCGGAGCTAAAGCCGTGCGAGCGGCGGGGTGCGCTGTGAGGAGCTGCTGCCCGATGCTCGTGCAGGGAGGCGACAGTAGTGATGCAGGCTCCACTGCTGGGTGCGTGTTTCGAAGTCGTGTTGACCTTTGGAAAGTGAGCGTGAAGTGCTACCAGATAAAGTTTTCTACTTATGTATAACTGCGATTCCTTGACTTTGAAGCCAAGGAAGACTTGGTTTTAGTGCTGCAGAGTCAGGCCTCTGATAACAACACTGAGATCCAGGGAGAGGTTCTCCTGTCCCAGCGAAGGTGTCTAGTGCTATTTGGGACACCTTCAGGGGTTGGAGACGTCTGCATGATGCTGGCAGATATGAGACAGCACTCAGGGAAGGTCTGCATCTTCTGGAGCAGCAGTTAAGAGACTAGGTGGTGCAGGGCAGGGCTTCTCCACGGACTTTAAATACCTTGGTTTAGGCAGCTGAGTCACACCTCATCTGTCCCTATTGTATTGGTTAGTTCAGAGGTAATGAAAGGGTGGAAAGTAGTATTTCCACTTTGGTTTCTGTGCTAGTTTGCCAGGTGTTGGGCCACTACTTCCTGACTTTTGCTTACAAAATGTGGGAGTTTGTGGGGGCTTGCTCTCTGAGGCCTGCTTAAACCCAGAACTGCTTTTCTCTGACATCGGATGTACTTGCCCAGGATGCTGAGCTGTAGATACTGTGTAAAAGACCTTTAACTTCGATATTCTTTTCTTCTGGCTGGGCCTGTTCTGAAGAGGCTGACTGACAGTGGTCTGATGGGTAGAGGTGATGTGTATAGCCTCCAAACTTCTCTATCTGAAACCGATTTGCATGGTTCCAAACAGTGAACTCATCCTATGCATTACCAAATATTTTTACTCTCTGCACCCCCACCTCACCAAAATCAAAGACATGTCTCTCTTATACTTTTCTGTGAAGTGATTTGAGACTGCTTATTCCCTCAAGGAGAAGACCTGCATGGGCAAGACATGGCAGTCTCTGTAAAGCTATAGGCCTCTTTTCACCGCAGTATGGCAAAGACAGCTGGGCAGACCAAGCCTTTAGGAGCAAATCTGTTACTTGAACAGCTTGTTCAGGTATGAGCTTGCTGAACAAGCCTGCAAATCAGATGAACCCTTCTGGTATGGGTTAGCCTGTTAGATGTACTTAGGGGAGCTTTGCTGTAAACAGATGCCTCTTTTCGTGAGAGCCTTTTTCTTCCAGATACCTTTACTTGCATTTATCTTTTGTTCTCCTTTTCTTGGCAAAGACAAAAAACCCCATGTTTTTCCCATGAGTTACTGCAATGCTACCTGCCAGTAACCAGTAGCTCCAGCAAGAAATTGTATAGTTTGAAGTCTCTCTCAAAACAAACAAACAAAACCCAGCAACCTCCCTTCCGCACAGCCTGCACATCTGATTTCTCAGAATATTCTTTTCGCTGTTTATGCAGCAAGATGAACTAGCATTTTAACTTTATGTTTTCCTCTGTGCTCTTTCTTTCCCAGGTGAAATATAAATTCACTGTGCTTTTTGTCTAAGCCAGTTGGAGATTTCTCTATTGTTATTTGACTAATGAGTGTTAAGGAGAGTGTTGTGTGTGTGTTTAACCCTAGTTGAAGATTAAATGAAGAATCTTCAATAGGAAAGTATTTTGAACTTGTTGCCTTTGGAGGCAACGGTGGTTTTGTCAAGGAATGAACTGTGGACTGCTGACATGTTTGCAATCAAGAAGGGAAAATGATTAGTTAAGAAAGTACCAAAAGATTCAGGAAAGGAAGGGAGAAAATAAGAACAGAAAATAAGCAAAAGCCCTTAGTGAGCTCTGTCTTGGAACAGTCTCTGAAGGGAGATAGGAGACAATTGCTAATAAATGCATAATGAATAATCATCTCTTACAGGAAGGAAGATGTGCTGGATAACCCCATTGAGCTTTTCTGCCTCTACACTTTATGTTTCCGAAGTCACATAAATGAATTATTTCAGTAGACACCTTTCCTTTTCTGAAACTGTGCCCTGTTAGAGATTTGTCACTAGTGACAATTACTTTTCATACGCTATGCTTACACTGCATGTCAGTGTGGTTATGCTCAGATTAACTTTAAAAAAGAGACTGTAGGAACTGGCAACAATGTAGTGGTGGTAGGATGGATCTTGGTGCCAAGTACTTTATTTAGTTTATTTAGTAAATATAAGTTTGATGTGGTCAGTGTGAATCTGTGCAAAAACTGAGTAATGTGTGGCCAAGAGGTCAGGGTTCAAGCTGTTATGGCCACTCATGCAATGTCTCAAACCTGATAGCGGACATCTGAAACAATTTCGGGATAAAGTTGTTGGAGCTTACCTGCTGATAGCTTGCCAGGTTTGCCAGAAAACATTGTTACCCTCTGTTGTCGATTCGTTTTCTTTGACAAGTGTTTTAATTTGAGACTGCTATAAAATGGAGTTTGTGAGTAGAAAAGCAAGGGTAGGAGAAAGAAACAACAGATATTAAAGAGGGGCAAAAGACTGGGCTTTCTTCAGCAGCATTTATTCTGCTCCTTTTTGGAGGATTAGAATCTTACTTCTACTGGGTGCTGTTTTCATTCTGGTTCCCTTTAAAGATTTTCAGCACTACAGATAATGGTTGTGCATTTTGACGATGGTAATGCTGCAGCAGCCACAAGGAATATATAATTACAGCTCCTATTCAACCCTTCAATTTTTTTATAATTTTACTAACATATTTTCATTTTTTTAATCAAATATTTACTAAGGCATTCAGCGCAAGGTTGCATCAAATAGTAAAATGAATCATTTCTTTGACCTTTACCGCTTTCCTGTGATACATTGTCCTATTATAGTGGTTGTGTCTGCAATTTAGGTATTGGGGACCAGTCTTGCAAGCTGGAAGATATGCAAACAGATGACAGACTGGTGGAGCAGTTGGTATATTTAAATAAAAAAAAGCTATGCCAATCACCACTATATTTGCTTAACATTTTTGAGGTGAAGAGAAGGGTTGTTATGGGATCCATGTAGTAAAAGAATGGGAAAAGACAGACAGAGAGCTGCAGTTTGTTTGTCTGGCTCTGTTTTGGGGATTTTTGGGAAAGAAGTAGAAGAGAGGAAACCCTGAAAATATGGGAAAGGGATTATGCTATAGAGAGAGAAGAGAAGAGCACAGTCTGGCCACATCAGTGTCTGGAAGCTTTGTCATAGTCTTAAGTGAGGTCTGGACTGTTTTCTTGGGTTTGAAAGAAGTGAGAAGAGAAAAGGGAAAAGAAAGTAGGCTCAGAGGGGCATGGGAAGGGTACTGCATGATCTCAGTATAGGGGTAGACGAGGAGGGGCAAAAGACGCAACAAAGCCTGGAGAAGGCCAGTGAATGAGTTGCCTACCAGTGAGTTACTGAAGGATAAATGGTATGCTGCCACTAAATTCAATAGTCAACAGATGTACGCAGTTGTTTTGTTCCTTCCCATAACAGGAATGTGATTTGCTTGAGGTTTGGCCTTGGGAAATGTGCTGATGAGCTGCGGAGCATCCTGATCACTCATTCTTGGGCTTCTGGGTATCAGACACATTTTTCTGCTCTGAAGAAAACACAATTTTTGCCAAATGTCATATTCATTTGAAAGTGGCAAGTCTGAAATAGGAGGCCAAATGGGAACAGTTCATCTCCAACTCAAGCATTAGGTGAAACACTGAATAACTTAGAAGCTAAGATGATGCAAGTGTCATGGCAGTTCCACACACATTTTTTCCCTTGTTCTGCTCTGGAGAGACTGTGTAAGGAGGAGAAGGAAATCAGCTGAAATTACTTAGTGAAAACAGGAGGGGCAGGCAGGATAAAAACTACAAATGGATGTATATAGTGATGTTGGGAATAAAAGAGTAGAGTGGAGATGAGAAAAATGTGGAAAATAAAATCTAGCATCTTTATAAGGTCTTGGGGAGGAAGCCTTTTAACAAAAGAAAGTTTAATAACAAAGCTTCTAAGGTGGGGAGGACTGTGCTGTTGACTGAGGAGGACAGTAATGTGCAGATTCAGTTCTGTCAGCCCCAAATAGCTCATAAAACCTGGAATTATCAGAAGTCCCATTACTACCCTAAAGATGACTTATAGGACAGGGAGGCTATAGCAGAGCAGTTTGCTGGAGCAGACTGAGGTATTTCATTCTTCAAACAGGAAACTTACTATGTATTATTATTTCTGCTTCTCAGATCACCAGCATGGAAGTTGGCAAAACCAGTCAAGATCATCTGAAGGTTCATAAAATGAAGAAGAAGGTATTGAGGAAGCAGGTCAGAGCTCAGCACACACTGATGAGACATGAGGGCATTGAGTGCGTCTCCCATGCCACACAGGTGATTTGCAGCTCTGATTTTTATGAGTGTCGCGGTCCGCGGGAGTGACGGGAAAGAATCATACGCACTCACAGAATGCAGGTTCAATTCCAACTTTATTCGGCAATTTGCCCATCTTATATATGTTTGTGCAGTCGTACRCTTTGCTAGGCCAATCACCATGCAGATTATGTCACAGGTAGCCAATCATGGCACCGATCACGCACGCAGCGATCATGCCTTGTACCTTGCTACTTAYTTAGCAAARCTRTCTWRMCCTTAAMCTYBGTTCCCACTGGCTTCTGCTAGTTTATCTGTACTTTCTCAGGATGTATCATTTCCAGCTGCACCAGTGTCCTTGGTGGACTACTTCAAAGCACGTAGCAGTGGCTATAGCCTGAGGCCTAAGGCTTCAGCAAATTTAGCTACTAATGCTAAGCAAGTTGTGCTAAGCRAYTAATCCTAAACAGTGTTAGTTCCATGCTCTATATCTCATATAGATTATTGATCTGAAGCACCGCAAGGGCCCCAACAATGAGAATGTGAAAATGCTGCTTATCTGTCCTAACTGCCCTTATGTTTTTCTGAAGTGCAGTTCTTCTCTAGAAAGCCCTTCTTGAGACTGAGGGTTAACTATACCTCTTTGATTCCAAAGCAGAACCATATTTGAGCTGTTAATGTCTGTGGAGAGACTTTGCTGGTCTTTGGATGAAGTTTTTTAGTCTGAAACAATAGTTTGGGTTAGGAAGGATGATGAAGCATGGAAAATGTTACCCTGCTGAAGTAGATAGACTTTTCTTCTCTTTCTTTCTATGATTTCTTTTCTTCTTCTCTGGCTTTTAGCTTTGTACCTTTTTCCTGTATACTTTTTCATCAATATGTTTCATCTACACATCCTGTTAAAAACATGTCTATCTTAGAATCTTTCCTACATTGTTTTCTTCACCTAAATTGATTTAGGCTGTGATTCTGTGGGAGTTGAACTGATTGACTGACTTGCAGCTCTTGAAAAGGGGAGAACATTCTCTTCCCTTGCAAACATTCTCTTCCCTTGCATAAAAGGGGACAAGAGAGGTCAATTCTTCCTCTTTAGGAGTCTTCATTAGGACACTCAATGAAATTTTCTATAATCCCCTTTATTCCCTAACCTAACAGAAAACTACCCAGTTTTTTGATCTGTCAGTTTTCTGTCACGGTAGAGAGTTACAGCAGATCAGAGAGGTACCTGGTGAATACTGACTGGTGCTAGCAAAAGGTAAGTGGCAGGAACTTGCAGCCAGGAGCAAAGGAAGGGAGGGAGGATATAAGAGAGTTTGACTTCTTTGTGTCAGCTGTGGGGAGATGCTAAGTTGGCTTGAAACATATTCTAGTACTGTAGCATTTACTCTGTTCATCTTGATCTTGCAAATTCTTCCCATTCAAATACAGAAACATATCAAATCTTTATACTTTTTCCTAATAAAACTGGGTTTTGTCTTCACTGAGATTTCGTACCATGTGAGCATACACTAAAATCATAAGCTCTTTGGAGTGTTTTTTTTTTTTCCTTCTCTAGTGTTGCTTGCAGGTGGGTCTGTGATCCAGGATTTGTTTCCCTTGACACTGCCCCAGGTACCAAATTATCCATCTAATCTACCCACGTGAATAATTTTTGGGTCCAACAAGCTCCTCATGGATGCTAGACTCTAGAAAATCCTGGTAGGCTTAGTGCAGGGGATCTGGTTGTAATGACATTGCTCAGTCACAAGAATGTGATCAGTTGCTGCATGTGCTGCTGTTTTGTAGTCAAGGTCTGTGTAGATGAAGTGTCTATAGTCAGTGAAAACACTTGAATCTCCTCATTTCCCCTACACGAAGGGCCTCCCCACTAGTAACATTCTGGAATTTGTATTAATAACGGTACTCACTAATGTAGTTATCTTTGAAAAATTTGATCAGTAATGGACGGCCTGATGCTGCACTAAAAAGTGTTAACAGAGCCACCACAACAGACAATTTCAGCAGTAACTTAGGTGTGCTCACTTAAAAAAAAAAAAAAATACTGTCATCTTTTTCTTTATTAAATCCTTCTCTTCAATTTTAAACTTAATTTTCTGTCTTTTAGAGAAGTGGAATGCTATCATTTGAAACGATTGAACACTTTACCAGCTGCTTTCAGAAAAGGTCACAGAACGTTTATAGACTTTAAGGAAAAGATTGTCTGAAAGTTTTCTGGAAAGGTGTTACGTGGAGACAATCTGAGTAAATTGTTGCTAGCTGTATGGAGTCACCAAAGCTCAATCACAACTTCAAGACTGCATCCTCATTTGCCTTTAAAATGGGACTTAAACTTCTCTATCCTCCATGGTTAGACTGAACATCTAGTTATGGCACATAGCTATTCACATTTCAAAAGAACTTTCTAATTTTATTTAAAAAAGGACTATGGTTTTTGCAAAGGATATTTCTTAAATAGTAGTCCTTTAAAAAAATCTATTTTTTGTGTTTCTTCTAATATTTAGCGAACCAGCAATGGTCCTTACAAACTGTCACTGGAAATTCTGGTCATAAATCACTATGAAAGCCTAAAATTAAGCAATTATGCCTTGTACTCGAAGTAATCTGTGTTAACTAAGGATGGGACACAGATCCCTCTTGTATATAAAAGCAAGAGGGAGAATTTTTCAGATGAGAGTGCTAAAGCAGAGCTAGATGCTCTGTTTATAGAGGCTGCTTCCAGATATATGAGGGACATGGAATGGGACTGGGAATACCAGTCTGTGTGCTTGAAAAGACTCCTTGGCAAAGAAGAGAAATCCTTTCTTAACAACAACAACAAAAAAAGAATCACAGTCTTGGAAGTTTTTTCTGTTTGTTTTTGTTAGTAGTAACAGGTCTCCAGAAAAGTTCCTTTTTAGAGGACTCCAACATGATGTCTGCCAGTGTCACTTTTTATCTGTGGTACACCTGAGGACACACATATGCCAGTTCCAAGCTTGAGTGGTCTTGCAACTCCATGCAAGAATTGAGGCTATATCTCTGCTAAAGGTTGAAAGCCTTTATGCCAGAATGTGTGCTGGACTAGGTTGCCTATGCTCTAGCCTCAGATACTAGGCTAATTGAAATATAAATATTTTTGGTGGAATACATAGAAGAGTATTCATGGGCTTGCTCCATTTTTCTTTATAGAGCTGCTGTATTGTTAGAGTGTTTATTTCAGCTCAATCAACAGTAATCACTAATTCTCCTTTTTCTTTTATTTCTGTTTAATTAGAGCTTGGTTGTTGCCAATGCTGGTCTAGGTAATGGGATGAGTAGACACCAACTGTTCAGAATAGTAGAAGAATATGGATTGGTGGAAACACTCTTAATGCCACCGAATAAACCATATTCATTTGTGAAATATGGGACAACAGAAGAAGCCAAGAAAGCCTTTGATGCCCTCAATGGAAAAGAAGTTACACGGGAGGACTTTGGCCAAAATATTGTTCTATATATTAATTTTGTGGAAAAAGGTATTGTTGTTCTGCTCCCCTATAAAAGTACTGCTTCCCTTTGCTTTTGCTTCTTAGAGTATAAATATAGCTAAAACCCCACTGATCTTCATAAGTAGAGACAGAAAATTAAAGCCAGAATCGAAAACACCTCACCAAAAAAATGTCATTTTCTCCTTGTATTTGATGATAGGATGCTCTAATTTGGACTCCCTTCTACTTTGAGGCACAAGGAGAGAGGTGGTCACTTAGGTAGTTTCCAGACCATTCAATGCTGCACATGAAGGTTTTGTGATTAAGGAGCTAAATTGGGATCCAAGAGATCTCAGGATAGTCCACTGGAAGGAAGGAAAATATGTACAGTGAGATTTCTGCTTTTTTTGCTCTCTTCAGCCTCTTTTGTGACTGACTAAACTATTTAGGACAGGAACCCTCTTTCTATGTACCTCTTCCCATGAGTTTGTAGTGTCTAGTGAAAAGGGTTGGTCTGTACATTCTGTCAGTGATAGATACTTTTAATTAAAAAAAGAAAGTTAGGACAGCTAGCTGAAGGCCCCTCTGTCACCAACATTTTCTGTTCAAATAGGTATAGCATTATGGTCCTCCATATTTGATCACAAGTTGCTTCTCTGGGCATCGAATACAAGAAATAATAGAAAATAACAAAAGCATTTTTTTCCCCTGTTAACGGTAATTGGAACATTAGAATTTCAGTGGTAGTCTTTGCTTGACAGCTACAAGCAGAGGTGAATCACCAAAGTTAAAGTGTGAATTTTAACTGGAAGTTAAATGAAAGTTAAACTGAAATGCTGGTAGAATCTCTCCTGAAATTATTGGAAAATTTTTAATCATTATTTTGACAGAAAAACAGACAGTTTTGCATTTGGGAAGCATGGAGTCTTATTGTTCTTATGCAGTCAAACTTAGAAAGTGTTTTGTGTGATGCAGAATTTGGGCTTTATCCTGTTTCATCATGTCAAAAGGGGATCATTCATTCACCAAATCAGAAACTAATCAAGGCTCTGTTGCATCACTGAAGTAAATATTCTTGCAGCTATACTGTTTTTCTGTAAATGTTCCTATAGCTGTAACCTATAGGGAATGCATGGTTTATTTTCCCTAAACAGTGGCAGTATTATCTTTTTCCATACACCCTAGTTTTTTGGAAGAATGTTGTACCTACAAGCTTGCCTCCAGGCCTAACAGTGGTTGAAAAGGTTATTTCTCCAGAGGAAGAAAGGAGGATGCTGGAAAGTATTGACTGGACAGAAGATGAAGATACTCAAAATGGTGAGCAAAACCATACAAATCCAGACCTTCAAAAATATTTTCATACTAGTATTTTCTGCATTTTCAGTTTACAAGAAGTCTGCATGTTGGAAAATGTGTTGTTTGAAATTATTGTGTATTTGTTCTTTGTATTTTAGAAATTGGGTCTTATATCATAAGTGATAAACTACCAGGGGCAAGTGATCTAAAGTGATATCCTGAAATGGGTTTACTTGAATAAGATTCCTCCATCCACAGACACCTCAAGTCTTTTTCAGACAGTTCATTCCAGCCACAAGACTTTGTTCTGTGAAGGTTTAAGGTTGTAATCTGATGTCCTACTTAGGAACTGTCTTATGTTAAACCAAAAAGAGGTCAGTGAAATACTCTTTCCAGATGCTTTTGTGCTTTCGCTTGAGCCCTATGGAGTTAAATCGAGTAATAAAATGACTTGTTCTTGGAATTAACTCCAAAGTTCCTATATAAATTTTATTCCTTGGAACAATGCAAAAGGTTATATTGACCTTAGTTAACATGTAACTTAGTGAAAGTGAAAGATCCTGCTGTATATTCAAGGTAACAATCAAATGCTAGTCCAGAGGTCAGGGCAAGAATAAAGATGCATTAAACATGCGTCAGTAAAATTGGTACTTCTCTACTTCTTATATGTACAAAAACAGAGGCAGGTGACTTCAGACTGTAGTGGATGTGATGGCTTGATGCCTTGTTACCTTTTGTACTTGCAAAAGAAGTGTGTACCATCAAGAATAAGGGTCAGATGTTGTTTTAGCAATTGATTAAAGAGTGTTTAGGTTTAACAGAGGTGAGATGGAATAGGCAAGCAGCAAATTGCCTGAACTATTTTATGTAGTCTAATCTTATTTTAAACTTGTGTGCTTTCACAGCCCAGAAGACTTTAAAACATAGAAGAGTAAAACATTTTGGATATGAGTTTTGCTATAATAGCAACAATGTTGATAAAGATAAACCTTTGCCTGGAGGTGAGAACTTTCCTATTAAATAATATTTACGTTACACCAATATTTAAACCATTATATAAATCTTTTAGCCGCACTAAGGTATGGATGTAAGATTCTAATTAAAGGGGAGGTGAGATTCTAATTAAAGGAGAGCCTTCACTGAATCACTACACTAAACAGTACTCCAGAATGGGATCCATTTGTAATTAGTGTGTGTGCTTGAAGCTTGTTTTTAATCACTTGCTGGGGGTTGTTATCCTTTTTTGAGGTCTAGTCAAATATGGCTTTTGGGATTGTAATTGTCATTCTTTTTTAGTTTCATTTCATAAAGCAATTACATGTTACAAATTATATATTAGTTTGTGGGGGGTTGTGACATATATGGCTGTGTATACTTATCTTTACTAGCTTGAAGCTTGCTGGATGCACACCAAAAAACAATTTTCCTTTGAACTGAAAGCAGTCTTGAAAAGGTTTGAATAACTCATTTGGAGTTGAGAGTTCTGAGTCAGAGGAATGCAAGTGAGTCATCTTATAGTCTTAGATATAAAAATAGTAAAATGAGGCATTAAATTCTAATAAAACTTAAATATAAGTGTTTAAGGTGATGCATATATACAGTGGTGGATGTAGCTTCTAACAAATGGATTCTGGTTGCACTGGAGTTCTAACAGTAAAGCTGTATATAATCATAAGAGCATTGATATTTGAGCTGTTTTCTGGTCTCACAGCTGGAATATTTTGTGTGTGAGGGGAACATAACTAGGGTAAACACTTCACTGGGGGAAAACAATAAAAAAGACAATAGATTCATGAAGAGGTTGTTATTAACATGTTTATGGGGGATAACATTCGACAGAATTTTACAGTTAAGTCGTCATCAGGTGTAATAGCAAACTAAAGATTCAGTGCAGGACTGTAACTTTCATTCCTGATTTAAAAACAGCAGATTTAACTTCAGCTGATTTATTTGGAAATATTTAATCCAGCATCTAATTCAGTAACAGATTTTTATAGGGTAAAGCTTTTAGAGAGGTCTTAACACAACTTCTGACTTTCTGTATAATAATTTTTCTTCTTGACTGCAAATCCCATATTACTGTGGTTGGTGGAAACTTTGCCTCTGATTTGATAAGCTTTTATTTATGTGCAGAGATAATGCAGTTTGCATTTGCAAACAGTGGGTCTAGTCTGCTCATGAATGTGGAGGGCTTGGATGAATGGCCTTTCTAATTGTGAGATGTTATAAATATATCCAACTTGCAGATCAGGCGCACAGTTTTGATGTATGTGTTATAGCAAATGCAGAGTGGTCTTTATTAAAGATGGCCTTGCATACTTACAAGGCTGTTTCTATGTATTTTGACCAAATATTATATTTATTCTAAATAAAAAGTGTAAGAAGCCGTCTTGCTTACAGTTTTGTTTCTAAAACTAGGTTTCCCTGGAATTTGCAACCTATTCTTGGAGAAGTGCTTGAAGCGGGGGTATATCAAACATAAACCTGATCAACTGACTGTAAATCAGTATGAACCTGGACAAGGTAAGTGTATTTGTCCTTTAAAAAGTCTGAGCTCCTTACCTCGACTGAAATTCAGAAGAGAATAGCATCTAAATGGGTTCTGGTGGAGGGACAGGATTTAAGCACTTGCTTAATATATTACCTTTGTGACCAGAGATGCATTGGTGAATTGAAACTAATGTCTTCATACTGTCTTCTGAACTGGGGAACTTGTACAGTTTTGATACCATTGTTATGGAAATTGATGGAGTTTCAGAGTCCTGAGCCATAGCAAAGAACCTAAACATAAAAAGATACAGAAATAAATAGTCATGTTTGGTTTTGCACCTAAGTGCATTTCTCAGTTACTTTTCCAAACTCTCCTGCTCCCTGTGCTGTACATACAGTCTCCAAGAAACAGCTCTTGCTGTTAGTATTTGTGATATGTGGGCTCTTAAGTGTGATGCAAGCAGTGTTCTCTTATTTGAGGGATAAGAAAGTACTCTATTCCAGCAATCTTTCCCAAACTTAAGACAACTGAAGAGAAATTTGCTTCTAACCACACCTCTAGGGAATAAATCATACACTCTGCTTTTTGCTAAGGTCAGTCATCAAGGCTAAGTATCTGGCTTCCCTTCTCTAGGGAATATCTAGTTTGTCCTTAGGAAGAAAGGACAACTTTCCTTTCAGAATTAATGCCTGATAGTTAATTCAGAGTCTGCCAAACAGGAGTCTGAAAACCTGATCCTATTTATTTATGTATCTGACAGTCTGTTAAACTGATACAGTCATGTACTGTTGCTGGAATATCTGAGGAGATTAGTTAGAGCTGTAGATTTCTATCAGGAGTAGAAGGAGTACTTAAAAAACAAAAAAAAACAAAACCCAAAGCAAAATACTCTTTCTTAAGTGCAAATTGCTAGGATGTGAATGAGCATAGAGTATAGTCAGATTAATATCCATAGTATCTGTGTTTTGAGCCAGATTCTGTCACTGGACATTAAATTTAAAGTTTTAAAAAGTGGCCGATGGCTTCAGGTATCTGATTTCAACATGCATGTGAAGGCAGAATTTGCACTTTATATTGAATCAGAGTTATAAGCAAACACAGATACGTGACCTTGGATCAGTTTTCAAGTCTGGCCAGTTTTCTGTCAGACTAGTGTTGGCCTCATAAAACATTTGTGTTGATCTCATTAAAAGTAATGGAACTCAGAATATTTATGTCTGGAGGTGAAATCTGGCATATAATAAGGAGGCTTTTTACAGCGCCTTAACACTGTTAGGAAAAATTGTTTTTAACTCAGAAAATTTGATAGTGTCCAAAATGAATGTGGGCAGATTTTTTAATAAGCGGACATAAATGTTTTGGTTTGGATCAAATAGGAGTTATTCTTTATCTGTCTGGGCCTGTTATGTTGTCAAAGGAGGGTGTAGTTGCAGTTCTCCTGAGTTGTCTGTAGGCCTTGCTCCATGGCTGGTGACAGCTTCCCACCACGTACTGCGATCTTGCGGTGGCTTGCAGACTGCTATTTCAGCACTTGGTGGTAAAATGTGTGGCACACGCTCCAGGGAATGGCGGTGCCTTTCTGACTGGCTGATTCAAAAAAAAAAAAAAAAAAAAGTTTGCTGTCCCTTTGGAAATTCTCAAGTGTACATGGTTACTTGTACCCCAGCAGATGTACTGCCCAGGGGTTAGCCTAGTGTTGGTGTGCGGAGTTCTCCTGGGACGTACAAAGGAGAGGCAGGATTTGACCCCCTTAGTGCCTATATTTGTTAGTAGTGAAAGGGTCCTAATTCTGAAGGTGAGACACTTAGCAGAGTCATTTGCTTAGCAATACAAAGAGCATTTGGGATGATTCCTGCTCTGGGAAGGGATTGAGAGAAAAATACATGGTCATAGATGAACTAAGGTCCAAAATCATTTTGTGTAACTGTTGGTTCTAAGGTGCCTGAGAAGAGAGCATAATTGTCTCAGGAGCTCTCTGTATCAAGGAGAGCATTAAGAATCTTCAGAGGGTGAATGAGGTCTTTGGGTGCCAAAGAAAAATATTTAGAAACCAGAAAAACATGATAAAATATTTAGACAGACTGATTTCTAAATATGCTTATTTTTTTCCACTGATTATAGAGGATCCTTGGGTTAACTGTACATCTAATCTGGGCATGATAGACTGGTCTGGTCCTGAATTGTTTCAGAAGGCAGCTCTCTCCTTTACGATAAGTTTAGTTTGTTCAAACATACATTCTACTTTTTGATGTGGAGATCTATAGAAATAGAGCTTGCAGAGATATTACTCTATTATTATAATGACTTTTTTGGCATTTCTTATACAGGAATTCCTCCTCATATTGATACACATTCTGCTTTTGAGGATGAAATAGTCTCTCTCAGTTTAGGAGCTGAGGTAAATTTAATGTTTGTATATATGTTTTGGTAATGCTTTATTGTGAACTTTCATTTTTATATTGTTTAATATTTTTAATTTGCTTTTCCATGGTGTCTGATCACACTTATCCAAGTTCACTATCAGGCATGTAAGGTAATGTGATACGCTAAGTAAATAAGCAACTGCAATGAAATGTTGATGTCACTGTGATACCACTGGTGCTGGAATAATCCTGTTTTTTAAATCCTAGCATCCAGTTCTTCATTGACTTCTTTTCATTTTGTATTCATATTAGAAAGAATATCACTCCTGTTGATATTTCTAATTCCATTTTCTCCTGTGTCATCTGTTGTTCCCTCTGGTCTGCCTAAGCCTGCTACAATATTTACATTCAGTACAGTAGGCTCATGTAGATCTGTTACATATAGGGGGTCCAGTCAAAGTCTGAAGCCTGCATCAGCTTCCAACCCATGCAGATGATTCAGTCAAAGAGTGGGAAGGGAGATGGAAGAGCAGCAAAGTGAACTAGCATGAACTCATGCAACAGGTCAAGAGTAGGGCTGAGAATAGAGTCCATGTCCTCTACCTCCTTCTCCTCTAATTAGTCTACTCTTTCTATTTAGATTCATCTACTGCATCTGTGCCTACCCCTGCTTTACAGATTTAGCATTACTTCTCTGCCATACACACTACTGTAGCAAGTCTTTGATACTTGGCCTTCCTATCTTCCTACTTTTTTCCTGAAAGTGCTTGTATTTTACACTTACATATAGCAATGAAAGCAAGCAAAGGAGCTGTCTTGTGCTTTTGCGTCAGGGATGCTGTATTGCTGTATATTCACATGATGTTAGATAACTAGAAGCCTAAGAAAGCTAATAACAGAAGCTTGTAGCAACGGCTAATAAAAATTTGACTTTTGAAGTGTTGAATTTTTACATCCACAAGCTGTGAACTCCATATGAGAACGATCTAATCTGCTATTTGTTCTGGCACTGGTGTTGCGGAGGACACAAGTGTGTGTGTGCATATGGAGTTGTACCTGTATACTGATAGTCAGGGCTCTCTTGTTATAAAACAACAGCTTTGATTGTTGGTCTGGGTTTGTCTTGCTGTTCTAGGCAGAGAGAGGAGCATGGCTGGGTATTCTGACCACTAGATTTCTTTGAATTGTAGACTTCCTCTTTCCCTTTTGCAGGTTGTTTAGTCAATGTGGAACTCCAGGGACTGAGGGTGAGTCTAAGGAATAATAGTTTTCCCATTCACATGTGCAGCAGTGGCACCTCTGTACTCTCTGTTGCTTGAAAGGGGGATGCCAGTGCTGCCATGCAGTCCTCTGAGCCAGATCATGTTCATCTAACCACAGCGACTTTCCCAAAGGAGTCTACTAAAAGTAAGAACATGTGGGATTAGTTGTGCTTTGGAATCACCCTATCTAGGGGTGACTTCCTCATGTCCCTTCAGTGCTTAGCCTTGTTTCTGAAATAGCATGTTCTGCTCTGTTTAACTGCAGTGGCATCTTTAACAGTGTCAACACCTCCGTGTTAGTGCACATGAGAACTTTCATTTCTTTCATGCGGTTTCATGGGATTCTAGGACAAAGGCTCTAATCGATCTTGGGTGCAGTTTGTCCTTTAGTTTAATTTTCTAATACATGCTGAGCGTTCAAAGCAGCATAGCAGCAGTAGGTGAGTCCAACTTAGAGCTGCTTCTAAGTTGACCTTGTAAGTTTAAAAAAAAAATTTTTTTTTCTTTATAAAAACTGTATTAGAGCTGCTGTAATTTCACATCCCTTTCTACCTAGGTCTCAGGCCTTGGTGGACTCTGGCACAGAGCCTCTGTTACTTCATCAGTAAGGCACTATAGGCAGTGCATTTCTAGATGATTATATTATAGCACACCTTTGTGATGGTCTGAAACAGATGGCCAAAGGCAGAGTGATTTTAATCACCTGAGAAATACAAACCATTCCAAGAAGTGGACTGCCTGGAGTGTTATGATGCTGTTAAAAATTGGAACGTATATATTTCAGTCAAGAAAATAGTCAGACTTGGGCCATTTGTAGATATTTCAGACATGGGCATTGGTCACAGTCTGTTAGGTAGCTCCCAAATTTCAGTGCCTTTTCCTAATGGACCATTAATGTACTTTTCAGATGCAGACAGTCAAAACACACATATAGTAAAACAAGCCGGTGGTCCATAAAATGTTGCATTGTTTAATGGCTTTTCTTTCTGGTACCTCTACAACTTTTAATGATGTCTTTAATATATTTTTGTGCACTTAGATCTTCATCTGATTTTAAAATGTAAATGTCTGCTACAGTAATATGCAAGTTAGCAATTTTATTCCCATCACAGTCTTCTATATACAAAACTTACACACTGGTAATATATTGTCGCAGCTGCATATACAGTGGCAAACTTTGGTATCTGTCTCTCATTCTCTCTATCCTTTTCCCTTTATTGTGACTTAATATCTTCACCTGAATAAATTAGGGTAGAACGTTATGGAAAAAGTATATAAACAGTCATATGTCTTGTCTTTTCTTTATTCTCCTCAACAGATGCTCACATTTAAATAAAATGTGCCATAAAGAAAGAAACTGGTATCCCAGCTGGTTCTGTGTCCTCTTTCTGAGGTTAGCTAACTAGATACTTCAGAGGAAGAAAAGATAGCATAGTGCCACATATATTCTTATATTAAGTTGTGGAAAGATCTTTCTGTCTTTCCTTCAGCTGTTGTGCAGCTGTATGTATTGTATCATGGCTAATTTTAAGTCTTGCAATCCTAGATTATTGTATATGCCCTATCCCTGGAGAACCTAAACGTTTCTGTTGTTGGTATATTTGTCCTTACAGGATCTCTGAGTTAGGCAGGTGCTAGTAAATAAAATAAATATCTTGGCTTATGAACATGAAGTCCATGGTGCTGGGACTAAACACAAGTGTTTCACATCCTCACCTAGTGCCTTAGCCATCAACATAGGTTCTCAAACCTATTACGGCTTCAGTTATATTGAATATAACTGTAATTCAGAAGTTGTGATAGTAGGAAAAGAAAGGCAGTGGGTTAAAATCTGTTCTAAGTGATTTATTAAGTTTAGTGGCATACCATATGTCCCTGTTCCCATGAATTTGAACAGAGTGCTGCAAAACAGGGAGCAGTTCTTTCTGTTAAGTGTTTTCTGTATTGATTTGACTAGGATGTTATTTTCAGTGCCTCCATTTGGTGTCTCTAGAGATACATAATTGTACAATATTTCATCTGAGAGGCCTGACAAAGTTTGGAGCTGTCTCAGAAAAATTCTAGGTGAAGCCCATGTCAAGTTCCCTTTTGTGGGATTGCAGCAAGAGCTTGATCAATATTGAGATTTCTGTTCTTCCACTTTTCCTAATTTGCCATTTAACATGCTGTCACATAAGCCTTGATTTGTTAAAATTTTAGAAATACAGAGGTAATGTTTCTACGATGTTCTGAGTTGTGTGAAAGTATGCAACCCAGAAAAGAATTTTTCTTTTCTGGCTGCAGACTTCTTACTCCCAGTAGTTAGTGATACACTGCAGTCCTTCCTCCTCTCAGCCCTGCCTCATCCTGTTGAAGACTACCATTGGACACCTATTGCTATCCTCATGACGGAGGGTGAAGCATAATCATTGTTTTCCCAAAGGGTTTATATTATGTCGAGTTGGCACCTTGCTCTATTTACGGTGTTCTGTCCTGTTTTCCTAATATCCAGCCCTGATGTGAATATTCCAGGCTTGTCATTCTCCTCTCCTTGGCCTCTACTATTCTACCTTGAGTGCCTTGCTCTGCTTCTTATCTCTGTGCCTTGTCCTGGCAGAAAGCTAGTATAAACACTGAGAACTGATGCTGCGGTGCCTTTGATTAGGCCCCTGACCTAACTTCTTTGGAAGAGAAGCTTCAGGGTTTTGAGCCAGATTCATGGCTCAAGGTTAAACGAGAAGGCTGAGAACATGAGGTAATCCCTGACCTCTTCCTATCTTCTGTTCATCTGAATGCATATTCAGGATGTCCTCGCCTGCAGATATTAAGGGCCTTGACCTAAAAAGAAAAGCAGTGGCTCTTATAAACCTTGGAAGCAGAGCAATATTACAAAGAAACACCCCACCAGACCTTTTGAAATATGCATTACCAATGGTAATCCTAGAACTGATAGAATGAGGTACTCTGCTATTACCCTTCTTTCAGACTGATAATTTATTCCTGCAGTTTTGTTTCTTATCTGTTAATCTATTTCTAATCTGTCTTGGTTAAGAAATAGAAATCTGTCGCTGCTGTAGCACTAGCTGTTTCTGTAATAGTTGCTTGAGAAAGATTTTGTCAGAAGCCTTTAGAAAGTCTAGATTGTATCCAGCCATTGACAGTTAGTTAGCAACTGTTTTGTGTTTTTGAATGAGTTTTAGCAAGGTAGACAGACCCCGGGTATTGTTGTATTAAGTGTGTGGTCCCAATCATGTTTTGCTTATCTTGGTAGGCTGCTGATTCAGTTTAATTTGTTGCTTACATTTACATCTCTATTTTTCTTTTAAGGGAAGTCATAAAGCATTTGAGAAATTATTCTGGCAGTGGCTGTAAGACTTTGAACAACCTTTTTCCTCTTTCCATGCTAGCAGCATAATTGTAGTAGGTGAAATTATAAAATAAAAACGATCATTGTTTATAAAGAGATTAGATTGGAAGAACCAAAATGTTCCCTGGCAAAAATGGCAGACATTAAAATTAATCACTACAACCTAATGCTGAATTCAGAAGTTTGTTCAAGTGGCTCTGGTGAAATTCCTTAAGCTTGATAGCATTTTTTTTCCGATCCATAAGACAAATTTCTTGAGCTGTACCCATCATACAGCCATGGATTCTGTCGGTTCCTGAAGAAGTGCAGTCTGCAGTGGCTTCTGTATCATTTAGGTGGAAGCCCCAAGGAGCTGTATTCATATCTATATACTAAATTCAGCTGTTTTATTTTAACCTCATGAAGTTCAACAAAGGGAAGTGCAGGGTCCTGCACCTGGGGAGGAATAACCCCATGCACCAGTGCAGGTTGGGGGTTGACCTGCTGGAAAGCAGCTCTGTGGAGAAGGACCTGGGAGTGCTGGTGGACACCAAGTTAAGCATGAAGCAGCAATGTGCCCTTGTGGCCAAGAAGGCCAATGGTATGCTGGGGTGCATGAGGAAGAGTGTTGCCAGCAGGTCGAGGGAGGTGATCCTGCCCCTCTCCTCAGCCCTGGTGAGGCCACATCTGGAGTACTGCGTCCAGTTCTGGGCTCCCCAGTACAAGAGGGATGTGGCACTACTGGAGCAAGTCCAGCGAAGGGCCACAAAGATGATTAGGGGACTGGAGCATCTCTCTTATGAGGAAAGGCTGAGAGAGCTGGGCCTGTTCAGCCTGGAGAAGAGAAGGCTGAGAGGAGATCTTATCAACGTGTACAAGTATCTGAAGGGAGGGTGTCGAGAGGATGAGACCAGACTCTTTTCAGTGGTGCCGAGCGACAGGATGCAAGGCAACGGGCACAAACTGAAACACAGACAATTCCATCTGAACATGAGGAAACACTTCTTCACTGTGAGGGTGACAGAGCGCTGGAACAGGTTGCCCCGAGAGGTTGTGGAGTCTCCTTCTCTGGAGATATTCAAAACGCGCCTGGATGCAATCCTGTGCAATGTGCTCTAGGTGACCCTGCTTGATCAGGGGTGTTGGACTAGATGATCTCCAGAGGTCCCTTCCAACCTCAGCAATTCTGTGATTCTGTGATTCTGTGATTTATTCCATTTAAGGTGGTATCTCATTTTTGGAAACTGGTGGAGAGCTTCTGCATGTGAAAGGTGTTTGAGTGCCATGAGTTAAATATGTTAGGCTTCTCAGCTGTGTTGCTCTTGTTGTGAGGCATGCAGTAAATGAATGGGTGAATGAATTTGCTAAACACTCTGTTGTGTGAATGTGCTGGACTCTTGCAAGGACAAGAAAAGCAACCAGCTATTTGATGAAACTAATGTCTTTATCATGTTTACTCTGTACAAATATGTCCTGTGTGTCTCTTTCTGTCCGTGTCATCACCACACTGCACTGTCATTGAGGTTGGATCAGATACAAGACTTGTCAAAATCAAGGGAGAGCTTCCTGTTGATGTGAATGAATATAGAATTGTGCCCTCTAAGATAAGCAACAAAGCATGCATCCCTTTGTGATGATATTTATAATAGTCTTACTGTCTTTTCAGGCAAAAATGGATATTCAGTAACATGCTGTTCTGAATTTTTATCTTTCTATGCTGGATGTCTCTTTCACATTTTCATAAAGGATTCTGCTCACAGACATAGACATGTCCTGCTGATGTTTCCACCTGATCAGTTATTTTAATCTTTCCAAGGCTCTTGAAAGCCTTGCTTTCCTATTTCATGTAAATTGTTCAGAGGTGTCCATGTGCTGCAATGCCTATCACCAGCTTGCACTCTTCCATAGCCTTGGCTGTTTCTAGGCTAACTCCTCTTTTAGCCAAAGGTAACAGTAGACACCCACCGTGAAGCTAATGCAGACAAGCATTTGTTTCTCAAGTGCTTTAGGAATCTGCTGACTGTTCTTGATTCGCACTGAGATGCTACAAGAAGAGCATTCAAACAGAACTGACCCAAGAACAATGATCCTTGCATCATTTCTCTAGGAACTCTGTGACAGTAATTTGCTGTAAAGCAAGACAGAAACATGGAGGTCTTACCTTCCCCACTCCCTCCTCAGCTATGTGGGAGGAACAAAAACAAAGCTAAGTTAAGTGAGAAGCTGTGTTTGAAAGTTTTGTCTTTAAAAAATGCTCTTTTTTCCCCCCTTCCATCTTGGTGAGACATTCCAATTTCCTGCTGCTTCTTTGTATGAGTTGTCCCTGTCTGTGATTCTCAGAGGTCTGGCATTCAGTACTGGTGAACACGTACAGGGCAAACAACTCTGGGAAACTTGCCTCCTGTCTCTCCCTTTGGTAGGATGTGTACCAGCCTTCCTTTCTCTCCACAGAAGAAGGAACCCTCTCATCTCCCTTGCCTTTCCATAAAGCTGTTCCCCAGCGTGCCAGGCCTGCTAACTCTTAAATTGGTGAGAATCCTACTTCTGCTCTGAGGAAGGGCAACCTACAGTTTGACTGCTCTAGGATCAGGCTGCAGAATGTGCTGTGACTTGTTGAGATAGGATTCCTGTCCTACTTTTAGCTCTGCTAGAGTAGGAAGTTGACTTGCTCCAGCTAGTGGAGTGCTTTTATGTTTCTTCTGTGCACGTTGCCCATTATTTTGGCTGCTAAGAGGAGAAGGCAGAGCTGGGGCTCCTCCAGGTTTCTACCACTTTGCTTTCTTTGCAGCCAGTAGGTTGCTTTTCCTAGCATTCTCTGTTCTCTTTGAATGTCTGGTGTCAAGAAAGGGAGGGAGGAAGGACGTTGTTGTTGTTGGCCTTAACTCCTTGGACAGCAGCATCAGCAGTGAATGCAAGGGGAGTGTGGAAAGAGAGACAAAAGAAACTGAAATTAGGGGGAAATAAGTTGGAAACCAAATCCACTCAATATCACACTGAAAAAATGCCCAGAGATGTTATGAAAATGTCATATAGTTCCAGTTAGTTTTCTCACAATCACACCAAAATCCTACTGCCAGTGAAACATTTTCTAAAATGTTTGAACTCTCCAACATGTCTTCTGGTTTTCTGACTGCAATCCCATCTGCTGAATAAAGAAGGAAAACTTCTGCATAATTCATGTATAAACTTGATTCTGTTTTAAGAGTACCCGTTGTTTCCAAGCTATTTGCTGTTTCTGTAGCATGCTGCTCTAACCTTTCTTATTTTGTATGCTGAAGCAGCATCATTTCATTTCCAATTCTCAGATGTCTGGCTGTTATGGCTTTACTGTGATGCACAAATACATAGATTGAATTTTGTAGTGGAATCAAATGTACTTACTAAAAAGCCTCTTGCTATTCCAAGGCTTTTTTAGAGACTTCTAATTGGTTTTCATATAGTGGAAAGTATGAAGATAGATAAAAGTCTTACAAAGAAATATTAGATTTTGATGTACTATACTGTTCTTTTTAAGCTAAAACCCATTTTTTTCCTCTTTTTCCCCTTCACTCCCCCATGTACCCATCACTGACACAGGAACTACTTTTCAGTGGGGGGTACAGATTAACTATTTAAATATGAAGTTACTGTTAATTCCTGTGACAGTTGTAATTGTTGTAGCAGAACAAAACTAATACAGTATTTCAATTTACCTTTAAAATAATATTCCTACAGCTCAATTTATATTCAAGTCAGGTTTTAGAATGTCATCCTTAGAATACAGGAATGCTGTATTTTACCTTTAGCAGTCTCTATATTGTTGTTTGCATAGAGTTATTAAATTTTTTTTTAAGAAGTCTTAATTTCTGGGAGAGATTTATCAGTGGAAGTTATTTCTATTTCCTGTATTATTTTTAGAAGATCAGTAGTTGGTGCATGAAATGGAATCCTGGGGTCTGCCACAGATTAACGGCAAACAGGCTGAACTCTAGGGCACTAAAAAGTCGTTATCTGTAGCTGTTGCCTTTCAGCAGTACTTTAGTCCTGGAATTCAACAGAGAAACCTAATTTCATTAGCCAGTGGCATCATTCTCTATTGCTATAGGAGCCTATTTTAAGACTGTGGCAAATTTCATGTAAAAATTCACAGGTATACATTGAGCTATGGTTTAATCAAAACACAAGCCAATCACAATTAGTCTGTAAGCAAAGAAACATGCTTAACTTGTTAAGCTCTTGCTGTGGCATATTGTCTCAGCTTGAACCAGACTTTGATAATACCAACCAAAGTGTAGCAAATGGAGTTTGCAGTCTGTCGGCCTTTATACTATCTTTTCAAATCTGAGCATCTTGTGTACTGCAGTACAGTGTTTCTGTTCTTCCTGTCAGCAACGCGTAGTGCTTTAGGAGTGGTGTCTCCCCAGAGCTTTTATTTCAGGAGAATTTACTTCTGGAAATTCTCAGTGAGGAACTGGCAACAGAGCAGTTGAGGACTGACCTCTTACCTGCAATTCAGAATAGAAAACCTACCCATGTGCCAGTCAGCTACGTGAGGTGCTGTTTAAAGTGCGCTGGAGCTTTCAAACCTGGGATGCTGGTATACTTGACAGAAAGAGATTCTAAATCAAGGTAGAGAGAGATGTGCTCTAGGCAGGAGAAAGTGGCCGAGTCTAAGGCAGCCCTCTGGGTGCAGTGCAGGGCAGACCCAGATGCAGCTATTCTCTGTTTGCTAGGATGGCAGAAGAATGGTTGGAAGGAACCAAGGTTGGCTGTGCAGCTGAAAGCAGGGAAAAGTGGACACTGTTCTCAGTTGCCTGGGAGGTATTCTTGCTCCTCCTCTTCCTCCTCTGCTACTGCTTACATCACTCTGCAGTATCCTTCTCATCCTTAAGTGTCCCACTTTTGTCATCCTGCAGTAATGAACAGCACGTTCTACTGCGTTTAGCTCAAGCCTAAGTGTTTTGTGTGCCATTATCTTTCCAGATCTAGATAATAGCTTTTCTGTTCATCCAGCCTTTCCCTGAACAGGTGCTGAATTAAGTTCTGTGACGCACACTGATTGTGTGAGATTTGGTGTCAGTTTAAGTTTTTATACGTTGCTGCCTTTAGCAAGTGAAACAGTTCCCCGTTTCTGTTGAAACGTGCACAATAAGAAAAGCATTCTCTTGGCGTAGGTGAGATTCTGTTGTTAATTCTAAGTCCCTGAGTCCATCTCTGAGATGAAAAGTGATCTTTTGCCATGGTGTTGTGCTGGCAGACTGGTGCCATGTTGTTTTTGGGCTATGTTTACTACATTATTAAGATGCAGTGTCTGCAGCCAAATAGAGCATAGTTTTATTTGCTGCTGAATGACTTTTCTTTGTGTATGTAAGTGATTATAGTAAGTTCATGGCCAAATGCTGAGGCCCTAGTAGAGCCCTTTCGTATAACTTTCAGCTACAGTATGTGAAGACACTTAGTGGGCTAGTGAAGCAGATGAGGGGTATGAGAGAACAAAGACATGATGTTGCTTGTGAGCAAAGTCAGAGGTGTTAGAATACTGCCTACCCAAACATTAAAATGTGTTTTTTTTCTGTTTGCTTGTTTTATCTACTTTAAAATAATATGTATATTTCAGGCATCTGTGGTACCTTCTGGGTATGACACAGTAGCAATTGTGTGAACAGATAAAACAGTTTTCCTGAAGTGATTTTAAAGAAGTCTTTCAGCATCATGCTGTCTTTTGAATTGCACTTTATGGCCCTTGGAGGCATTATTGACAAAGAAGGTGGTTTTTGTTATTTATTTTTTTTTTAGGAGTATACAGTTTTGTCTGGTAAGGAATGATTCTTCTTTAAGTATTTAAGCCATTTTTGTAAATTCAGGGCCAGATCCTGGTTCCTCAGGAGATTTTCCTTTGTACAATGTAGATACAGCGGATTAAGGAACAGGCCATTTGGGGATTTCTGTAGCAGTGGATTAGAAACTGTGTCTTGCTGGCTCTTGTGAGTACAATGCAAGAGTTAGGAGAGGCACAATTTGGATGTCTTGAATTCTAGTAAGTCCCTGTTGTTATAATGGTCTCTGGGACGGTTGTTTAATAGAGTTATGAGACGTGCTAGTTGACCTTTGTTTGCGCTGGGCTATTTATATACCGGGAACATGCGCAGTAGTACTTGGGGGACATGACTTTGTGGTGGTAACAGTGCAGAAAGGGGTTTTAATTAAGGTAGGACTGATTTAAATGGATTTGGGGCACCTGCTGAATCCATACAGCTGGCTACCGTGTTTAATAATATGTCATTGTCAATGGTATTCCGTCCAGGATTAAGACACTTAAATTTCAGCATGTAGAAGTAAGTGTATACATGTGCACTGTATGTCTGAGCTCCACTGTAATCAATGGAGATAAGTCAGTTCAATCTAGGGGAATAATTCAGATCATTCTAAAGTAGGCATCTAGTGTCTGGTTGTCTGAATCATTCCACAGGTTTCAGTGACCTAATAGGAGTTTAAACATACACCTGTAGATGCCGAAGTATACATGTCTTAATCTTGAACTAAATCCCACCTACGACTTACAGTTAGCTTGGATTCCTACAGTCCTACAGTGTTACAGGCAGAAAGCTGAGGCCTCCAGAGATGAGAGAGCAAGGTGAGTTTGATGAACATCTCAGAGTTTTGTGGAGAGTGAGGGAAGAAGGTTTCCCACTAAACAGGATGATGAACATGCAGAATGTCTTATCCATGCTGTGAAATATCCTGAACCTGTAAGGACTTGGACTGTCATACAACAGATAGTGGATCTGTGGATCTGTGCCACACTAACACATTGTGAAAGAGTACCATCCTGAACCTAAATATTTCAGGTCCTCTTTGCTGGAAAGGACTCCCTTATTCACCATAGACATTTTCTATTCCAAATTTGGCAATGTTTTTTGACTCCGCCAATGCGTGGTTTGTTCTGTACCAATTATTATTTGTATTATATGGATACCCTATTCACGGTTCCTTGGAGAGCTTCTGCTTCAGAAAGCTTGTGATCAAGAATTATAATGAGTGATGACAGGATGAAAAATGTACAGGTAGGCTGGGGTTGGGAACAAGATTAGGGGTGAAGAGAGTTCTGTTACATGCATTTGTAACCTTGGTGACATGGAAATTACTGATTATAGTATGTTTTCACAGATATTGTAGATGATCAGTGATATGAAAAAGATGGTATGTTCTTTTCAAACCCTGAAATCCTTCCTTTTCTGCTTAGATACCGAAAATCTCTTTTGAGAGTTTACAAGTTTTTAGCATGTGTGAAAGAATTGTGAATATTCCACATACACACATACACATACACAGCTGCACATACACAGCTGTGTGCACCAGAACACCATAAATGTCATCATACTTGCATATAAAGTTGCACATAACAGCTGTGTCTGTGGTGTAACGATTTGGTTAGTGCTTTCTCCGTAGACATTCTGTACAGCATTAAACATGTAAATAATGAGTATTTGCTTTCAGGACATAGAGTAATACACTCAGAGCAAGTCTGAGGAGATGTATGTAAGGATACAAAACTGCTTTCTTGTGCAGTCTGAATCATATCTTGTACAGGTTGAGTCTTCTGGAGACCACTAGGATCATGATTTTGCCTTTTCAGTATGATAACAGTGTCCTCGTGCTCTTCCATTGAACTGTACTCAGAGTGCAAACAGTACAAATCCTACTGTATCAGGAAAGGAAAATGATAGATTTCATACATTTGGGACACATTCTGCCCTGGTGTGGGTGGATGCAGTTCCCTGTACGTCAGTGAAGTATCACCCACATATGTAAAGAAAGGCATATGCCTGAAGGAATGGAAAATATTGCGGAGAAGGCTAAATCAATAAAAGAAATGAAATGAAGACTAACAGCATTAGCCTCTTGCTTTCTGTGTCCTGAAAGAGTTTAAGCCAAGAGCCAGGGAGGCCATTTATTAAAGGATGAAAATGGGATGTTAGCCAAATTTAATAAACTGGATGTTGTTGAGGACTTGACTGAATCTTTGTCTCAGTATTCACAAAAGAACATCAAGGTTATATGCTGGGATTGGATAGCATTTTCCAGAAAAGAGAAATTTATACCTGTGCTGGAAGAGCAAGAGAATCAGTGGTAATGCAACTGATCCCTTTTGCTATATGGACTGGAAGTCTTTGATGCAGAATTCTAATATCAAACATTGAATTTTAATGCAGGTAATGATCTGGAAAGACTCAAAGGCCATAGATAATGTCCTGACATACAAAAGAAATAGGAAATTTTGCTCTAGAGGGAGCCAGCTCTAAGCAGTATGGACCTGAGCCAGTATTGGTCATTTGGCCTCAGGACTGGAAATTGTCTCTGACCATCTTTTGTTTAGCAATATGGGTGTATCTGAAGTGGCACAAATTCAGCACTGCAGTCATTCTCCCGTGGCAGCAATTGGTGATGGGACAGTGCAAGAATTAATGGCATATCCCAACTCTGCTTGTCTGCTTTATGCTGGTTGAAGCACTTTTAACACCTTGTAGTTGGTGAGATGCATCCTTGAGCACAAAAGCAGAGTGGTGTATATTCCAGCTGAGACAAGGCCTGCAGAGGAATGGAAACTCCCCTGTCCAACAGGAGTTAGCTTGGAAATTGCGATAGTTTTCCTGTTCTTGTGCACTACCTGAATCTTGTAAACAGATTGCAGACAAGAAGAGAATTTGGATCAAGGAGTCGGTGGCATGGTAGGAGAGATACTGGTATCCTGTATTCTGTTCACTGGATACACTCTTTTCCTTGTGATTATCAAGAAATTAATAGCAAGGTAAGACCTCAGAGAGAAAAGAATGAAATACTGTCAGTATTTTGAGATAGTTTTAAAAAATTGATATTCTAGACCTCAATTAAAAAGAAATAATCTAGAAAGTTAACACGATACAGTAAATTCATGGAGATAGTAATTAACTACATGGATGAAAAATTGAGTAGGCTTTTTCTCCAAAATCATAGTAAGTAAATTAACTAGGTATTAGGACTAGTGTCACGATAGTGCCTAAATAGATAAGTAGGTTTAGCAAGAGATAGTATGTGGGGGAGGCCTGTGCATGTTTTGAGAGATTTTGAGGTAGGCAGTGCTGAAATATTTCATCACCATGATTATTGATACTGCACTCATTTTCTGGAGTGTGACTAGAGACCATGATACAAGAGGCAAATAGCCAGTGTAGGTTACATAAGGTACATTTCCTATGACATGGATTATTTGGGAAAGATAATCCCGTTTTCTTTCCATTTAAAATTCAGGATCTTCCTAAATTCCAAATTTTGGACTTTAGTATATTTTTTGTAGTGAATATAATGACACTGTGAAAGTTATTATTGATTGATTGCTTCAGTCCTGTGTGGGACCAGCAGACTCACTTCTCTCTCTGCATAGAGCCCCAGTGCTCTGTTTGAGCTCTCTGTGTGTACTTTAAATCTCATGTGTTTTTGAAGCAGACATTCTTTTTCATCTGTTTTATATGTGGGAAACTGAAACTGTAGGCCGATAATGTGTCCTAGCTCTCTGAAAATTCAGCAAATGATATCAGATACTTGAAAAATGTTCCGTCTTGTACTTTCTTGCAGTCCTTTTTTTTTTTTCTGAGCTTTAAGTGTTTCGTCTAAGGTATTCTATTAACACCAAATACAAATTGCATCAGAGACAAAATTTAGGAAAAACAGAATGTTGTCCTTCTGCACTATAGCAGTGAAAACCTTATTGACATTGTCCTCATAGTCCCATTGCATTATTTCTGTTTTGCCTTTGGATCATTACTCATTTGATAGACCAGTCATTCACCTCCATCCTGCTGCTTTTTCATGAGGTGCAGTCCTACTGCACTGAAAGGCAGTGCAGGCTTTGCATTCCCTGAGGAGTTGAGAAAAATGTACTTTTCTCTTTTTCTTTTATGTTGGATTCTTTTCTGTTTTTTATATTTTGCTGTATTTTATCCTGGAGGAACAGTGTTCATCATGTGGGTGTCTGCTTTGCTCTGATGTTTACCCATCCTTGAAAGCTGTTTACTGCTTCATGTGCTCCCTTGTCATGAGCATTCTATTTTAAATAATCTGGCATCATGACAAGATATTTAAATCTACAAGTACGTATTATTAGCTGTTTGTGTTTCTTTCAAGATTTTGGTATATATAGGCACTTTTTTCCATAGGTGCAAAGAAAGAAGGTAAAAACTGTGTAAGATCAAAGCATCCACTATTTTTATTTTTGAATGCGATTCCTGGGAGATACACCATGGGCTAGCTGGAAATTTGATCTTTATTGACTCTGCCACCTAAGAGAATAAAGAAAATCGGTAAAAACGAAAATAGTAATTGGAAATAGCTCCTGTGGAGCAAAGCTGTCATGAGGCAGATTGATTCAGCAGCAGCAGAGTTGCTTTATTGATTGCGAGTCCTTAGTAAATTAAAAAGAGTACAAAATGCATTAATCTTCTTTGTGTATGTGTGTGTGTATGTGACAGTGACAACTTAGAATGTTCTGCCAGGATAAAGACGCACATAGGAATGTGGGAATGGTATCTACTGCAGTCGGTAATAGGCTTTTCAGAGATAAAAACAGAGTTCTTCAAAAACCCTTCTGGGTTAAGTGTTCTTTACTGTACCATAGACAAAGAATGGCAGAAGTACTGTTGCTTAGTTTTTAAGGCTTCAGGTGCAGTTATTCTAGATGAAAGAATGAAATGTAAGTGTAGAAGTTGCAGTAATTTTCTTCAAATGTTTGTAATGGGTTCGTTCAATTTGGTTGTTTGTCTGAATTGCAATCTTAAATTTGTTCTTAATAGAAAAACTACAAAATTTTAATATATTTTAGCTGAGGATCTCTGACTGCTACATAAACAAAAGTCAGTTCTGGATTTGAATTTCTAACTCTTCCCCTTACCTCTGATTACTTAATGTAGCTGCTCATTTGCAAGTGACTTAATCATTTATTTATATTTTTCCCCAAATTGTCACAGCAACACAGTGTGAGATGGTGGTAGTGCAGAAGCTTTTCCTCCACAGAAAAGGAGGGTGTGGGGATGGAGCTGGGATCCTAGGTTGGGTGAGGACTAGGCTTGCCAGATGTTCTGTACAATATGTAATCTCCTGTTTTTCAGTCTCAAATCCTGTACCACCAGAAATTGGTTTCCTGTTGCCTTAGCTTTCCTGAAATTCAGCCAGGACTACATGCTCTCTTCTTGTACTGTCTGCTATTTTCCAACCACTTTTGTCTAAAATTCCAGCTACCAGGGGCAGTTTTTGGCCTGCCGTTCCCAACATGCTATCTGTTACAGAGCACTCTGAACTTCTGCTTTTCTAGATGCACAAGCGCTAACAGGACAGGATTTGAGGAACATCTTTTGCTAAGAGGCTGCGGGGGCCATACCATTGGTGGGAGAAGAGGAATTGGAGATTTGTGAAGTAAACCAGCTGAGAAGGCAGGTTGTCAGAGGAACTGTTTCCAGCTGGTTTGTACAGAGTTTCCCAGCCTGGCACCTATAGAAGGGAGAGGGACTGAGTTCCTCTTCCAGTTTTCTCTGGAGAGAGAGAGAGAGGAAAGGGAAGTGTGGGAGACCCTGTAGAGGTTTCAGTTATTGACCCTCAGAGAAAGTGCAATTCTTGAATGTTATCACAAGAACTGAGCTTTGGTACTATTAGTGACCCAGAGAGAGGGCCAGAGTAACAACCTCTCAGAAGGGATTTGGATAGTCTCATTTTCACTTTATTCTGCCATTCTTCTGAAGAACCCAGTCCCTATCTTACCCTCTCACACCTTTCCCCCAACAGCAGTGAGCCAGAAAGGCAAAACACAGAGATGTCATTTCATCCATTTAATCCAACCACTGCCCTCCCCACTTCTTTTCTTTTCATGTTTTTCCTTCTCATACTTGCTGTTCTTGATTAGTCATCCTCTGACGTTCTTTGCCTTGCCAGAGATAGCTATTTCTTCTAACAGAGGCTTGCACTTAGCCATGCTTTATGGGACAGCCTCCTCATCTGATCTGTGAAGCCACTGAGTTTTCTCCCTCCTCATGCTGTGCTTCTCTGAGGAGACCCAGAGGAAAATGCTAAGTGCAAAGGAGAGAGGTTATATTAACTGTCTTTTATCTGTTTGTGTAGCTATTGAAATGTTTCATAATCATTAATCAGAGCACTTAGGTAGGCTCTGTAACCATGTGAGCATATTCCCGCTCCCCCCATATATCTCTTCCCTTTTCAGCCCCATTGTTTGCCACACTTGTCATTTCTTGCCTTAAATTTAGATAGTTCAGCAGGAGAAGGAGCTGTGTCACTCTATGTGGGTGGTACTACAGTATAAATAAACATTTTTTTTCCTAAAAATGTAACTGTCATTGTAGTTTGCTCCAGTGTGCACA
The DNA here is from genome assembly GCF_003343035.1 of Apteryx rowi. Lineage (NCBI taxonomy): Eukaryota > Metazoa > Chordata > Aves > Apterygiformes > Apterygidae > Apteryx > Apteryx rowi. The sequence continues at coordinate 70,910 of NW_020449330.1, read as the reverse complement.
ATGTTAAACAGCTAATGTTGTAAGTGGTAATTTGTAGTGTTGAAAACAGTCTTGCTTATGTAGTCTGTCTTGTGCTTTTTTGGGCTGAATAGCTGATCATTGCACCATTGTTTTCTCTTTGTTAAACACATCTGCACAGAGAAGCAGAACTGCTTAATTTGTTTCAATCTGGCATACTGTAATAAATTGCTTTTAAATTATACGCTTAGTAGGTTACAAATCAGATGGAAGCACTTTCATGGTGTTCATTCTCCAGTGTAGCTGGAGCCACTGACTTTAATAGTTTTTGATCAGTTTTCTTTTATGCTAAATCTTCCATAATTCACCTGGCTTGCTTAAATGACCTGCTGCTTATTTTCCACAGCAAGACTTTCTCTCATTTGGGAAGTGTAAAAGGATAACATTCCTAGCCCAGACAGAAGCAAAATGTAGCACTGCCATCTGGGCTGTGAAATTGGAATAAAGCTGAAAGTGTTGCTTCAGAATATTGCTATGACTAGAAGCCAGGTGGCAAATAATAAAAGGATGATCTGGTAGATGGCGTGTTAGTCTGGATCTTGGGAGACCGCGTGTACCTGTGCTGCAAACCTCTGTAAGAATGTGGGCAGGTTGGAAATGATTCATCTTACCTAATACTGGTTATCTAAATGTTATGTATCTACTCTGAGTTAATTGTCTCAGCTTGATCTGCTGTGAACGGATAGGCAGATAGGCGTTCTCAGAGGGCATAGGGTCATCCCACACCACTTAGCTGTATACTTTAAATTAGGATGAATCACTCTTTGGAAGATACCTACCTGTCTCTGTCTGTGTAGACTTTACAGAAAGACACTAGATGACTGCCTTAACCTAAATGCCTGACTTTTAGATGCCTGGGTTTCAGCAAATGACCCCTGTCTTTGTGTTAGCTAGCTGTCTTTGGTGGAGGGGTAATCATCCTTTCCTACCTCGTAAGAATGTTATGTGGATAAACACACAAAGATTCTCACAAAGAAAGCTATCGTTGTGAAAGTACAACATAAAACCCAATATTTATTTTAATAATACTTTGTAAAATTATATATATTATAATTATGCATATAATTAAAATCACAAATATGTATGTGTGTGTGTATGTATGTGATTGCCTCAGATTTTTGAACACAGTTCTGAAAGTCAGACATCTTAAAGGTGCAGGATAGAGACATGGAGGCTTTTGCTTCCCTAGGAAGTACGTAGCTGTTTCATGGCAATATTCTGATTAACGCATTGCACAGACAAAGCCAGAACTGTAGAATGGCTGGCATGTGTATGGGAAAGTTATACTCATTTGTGGTGGGTGTTCTTTTTTCTTTTTAGATTGTGATGGATTTCAAACACCCCGATGGCCATACAGTGGCAATTATGCTGCCCCGACGCAGTTTGCTGGTGATGGCTGGAGAATCCAGATACCTGTGGACGCATGGGTACATGTAAATGCCCCTGCATTGCTGATAATAGGAGAAGAATATGTGTTGTTTGTTTTTGTTAATGTTATTCTGTATTTAAAATTGCTCTGAAAGAAATGAAGTAGAGTTTTTATAATTAACTATATAAATTCCCTCCTATGCCCAGATGCTGCTCAGGTTAAATTGAAAAATTGCTAGTTTTGGGAAGCTAATCAGCAGTCCCTGAGCTGCAGTTTCTTCCTACTGTCACAAATTAAGTTTCACTCAGAAGTTGCTGTAATGTTCATCTTTGGTGTCAAAGCCCTCAATGACTTAACCTGGCAAGGAATTGAAGGTAGTGGAATTAGCTTCACCATTTCTCTTCCCTCTTTTCAGTACACAGCTTTTCTGAATGTATCACATATGTCAAAGTCTTTTTGAGGAGGATTGCCTTAAGAGATTGAGTTGCTCTGCCTGGAGGGTGTGGGCAGGCACAAAGGACAGTATCCCTGAGCTTTTTCCAGTTGCCTTAAGGCCACTTGGACTACTGATAAGGCTGCGTTGTTCTAAACAGGTGTGGGATCCTGAAAAAGAGATTCTTGAAGTGTGTCTTGAGGCTTTGCTTATTATGAAGATGAAATACACTCTTTTTAAGTCGTGCACCATGGGGAAATACTTACAATAGGAGCACTGAAGTTGGTAAAAAGGGTAAAAGCTTGGTGAGCTCTGAGAGTGACAGTAGTGCACTTCAGAAGAATATGTAAACCCTCATATTAGAAAGGCCCAGGGGAAATGTTTCTTCCTTTGTTTGACCCAAACAGTCACTGGTTACAGTAGTGGAGAGACTAATTATATTCTGTGTAAATTAAACACCAAATCCTTTTCTGCCTTTTAATTTTACTGGTTGATTTGTGTGAAGAAGGGTGAATAAGGACTCCCCAGTGACCTTTACATTGTTCATTTTTTATAGACCACTTATACCCCCCATATATTCCCTCATTAAATTAAATATTTATAAAAAACAGCTGTCGCTTCTGACATGCATCATTACAGAAGCCCAGGGCAATGAAGCCCTTTGTTTATTGGTGTACAAGATCGAACATGGATACCTGCATTTTAAGCTTCTTATTATAAGCTTCTGTTCTGTGAAATACTGTCAGTCTTCTTTTGGAAGGATTATCTACGACTCTGAGAACCTAGTTTGGTCTCCGTTTCAATGACTTTGCTAGCCTCAATGTTGTCCTTATCAGGGCACAGCACGAGCTGACAGCTCCAGGTGCCGGTATCGGTGGGGCTCCTGGTGGCAGCAGGGCTGGGCCTCGTAGCCAGGGCCTGTCCCACCGCCCCGCGAGGGAGCAGGGTAACCAGGGATGAGCCGAGGCTGGGCCAGGCCAAGGCCCATGGGTTGGGGTTGGGATCAGGCCTGGTGAGAGTAACTGGGGTCGACACAGCCCCGTGATGGCTGAGCAGCGCTGGGGCTGGGGCTGGGCTGGGCAGTTGGTCCATGGGTCGGGTCTGAGTCTGCGGGGTCTTGGCCAGGCACGGACACGGCTGCAATGCATCTGGGCCTGTAGCTCAGGCAAGGCCGGGGGAATCTCAGCCGAGAAGCAGCTCCCAGGGGAAGGAGGGGTACGCCTTGCTGAGGCCACTGGCTTTCTTCACGACAGCTTTCTTCATGGCCACCAGCTGTGCTCTGCGCAAGTTGGCCCTGAGCCCTGGCAGCCAAACCCCCAGGAGGAGGAAGGATGCGCTCAGGGCACTGACAGTGATTGCCAGCAGGCAGTCTAGTTGGGATAGTTGCAGTTGTGTACCTGCCTACTAAGAACTGGGATGAGATCATTACTTAATTTCACTTGTACCTTCAAAAAGATGGTTATCTTTTGAGACTCAAAGGTACAGGCTGAATTCAAAATGAAGATCCCAAATCCATCTACCCATGTACCATTATTTCTGTCCCCAGTGCTTATCTGTCTTTCCTATAAATAGTTTTTTTGAATGATAAATATTTTGTAAAGTAGTAGTGGGGCCAGATATTCAGTTGGGGTAAATAGATACTGGGATCTCTTTATTTCAGAAGGGGTAATACCCCCTTTTTATGTCTTCCTTTTAATTTTGTTCCAGTTACCTTCTTTTTTCTCTAATACTTGCTCGTTTTAAAACCAGGTATTTCTCAGGATCACATCTTCACCTGGTGAAGACTTTATTGCTAAGTGGACACTTTCTGCAAATAACATTTGAAAGGAAGGACACTAAAGAGAGTGGAGATAACAGAACAGACTTACGTAGCTTGCTAGTGAAGCATGGCATTGCAATCAACAAGATTAATCATCCTACAAGCAAGTGTAGTCAATTTATTTGCATACATAATGTCAGGATATATTTAAAATCATTTGTAATGCCTTTTATCTACTCCTCACAAATCAAATTAGAGCAAGAGGTTCAGTTTTAGAATTTTTCTGGAAATGTTTTCAATTTGTATATTTGGATGCCAAAGGAATTAGAGACTTTATTTTAACTCTGTTAACAAGGTACACAGAAAAATGATTTTTGTTCATTTTGAAAACATGCATTTCTTAAAGAGAGAGATACAGTTAAGAAATAAGTTATACTATTTCATCATGGAGAACAAAGGAAATGTGGAAGGATATGTCCTCTTTTTGTCTCATTGGTAAAAGTAAAATTACGTTTTTTTCTGTTGAGTTTCCTTTTTGATTGGATAATCTGGCAAACCACCATTCCTGACCCTGCAACAGCAAATCAAGTCTGTGCCAAGCAGGATGATGTGCAGCATTTTATTTTTGAACACTGGGAATCCTGTTTTCAGCTCAGCCTTCATCTAGAGGCTTTTTCGTAGCCCAGGCTAAAGGAAATCATGTAGGTTGAAATTGTAGCACCTTGAAAAAGAAGACATCTCTCTGAAGATATTAGCTCTTGCATGTGTAGCTTTTTGCTGCAGGAACAAAAAGAACTTGATGTAAACACAGAATCCAATGGAAAGTCTGCAAAATCTCAGGACTTGAAGTTCTACTGTGGACAAAATCTTGGTGAAGTCTCACATTATTATTTTATCATAGCTCCCTTGACTGCTGTGGGACATGGCAGTTTTTTATTAGAGCCCATCCTTCCTGTGGCTGATTTCCATCTTCAGAACTGCTCCATGTCTCCTCTGTGCAAGATTTATACAGAATATTAATCTGTTGCTTCCTGATTTCCAGGCAGGTGCTGCACTCTTTCTCCCTGTGCCTGGATTAAAGATCGGCTTCACTGTGATAGGGAAGATGGTATAAAGGAAGCACTGGAATGCTGATCAGGTAGCCTTCTTGGCAAGCCGATCGCTCCTCTTGGTTAAGTACAGGCACTGATCAGCAGTTTCACATGACCTGCCAAAAAGTTCCAATAGAAATTTGAGCTGAAACTGAATGCTGTGCTTTACTAAAAGATGTAAGACACTTTCCCCTTATTGGCTCAATGTACGAGGGTTAAATTCGGCTAACCAATATGGAAGTCAGTTTTAAACTGTGAGTTTGTCCTGCTCGGAGTCAAGTGCTTTGAAGTCAGCAATTCTGAAGGGGCTTTGCTGTGAGGCCAGTTCCTTAGAGACGGTCTCTTTGTCTTGAGGAAATTTCTGCATTAATCTCTTTGATGAATAAGTTAGGAAACATTTTAGTGTGACAGTTAACAGCTTTGAAGTGCTAAGCTATTTCCCTAAAGAGTTTCAGTTTTGTTCCAAGAGTATCTACTTTATCCCATGTGCAAGCGATGGTAAACCACATGCGGGTGCAGCTGTATCTCTTCCCTTTTGCATAGTTTCCCATTTTACTTTCTCATTTTCCTCTTGTCATCTTTGAGAGAGATTCATCTTCAGCAGAGCTATTCAAAATTCACATTTTTGGTACCTTTTCACAATGTAAATCTCTTCACAAAATTACTTGAAACTTCTGTCACCCCAGAGAAGTTCCAAATCACTTTAATTTTATGAATTTTATCCTTGCAAAAATGTATTTGTTTTCCATTAAAATCTGTGCCAAATCCAGAAGTAATTTAAGGTGCTCTGCTCAGTTCACTTGATTGATAGATTACGGTCAAGAAAGATGATCTGCAGTGTAGTTACTCCCTTTAGGCATTTTAGCATATCACCAAAGTGCTGCATTCTTTGCATCTTCTGCAGTGAAAAAGTGAAAAGGCAATGCTGTTGCAAATCAGAATTCATTGAAGAGGCTGGTTTGTAACAAAAAAATTCAATCTGCTAGTGCAGAACTAGTCAATGCTATTCTTTTATGTCCATAGCCGCTATTTTTACTAGTGTATTTTTATCTTTAACAAATATGTTTCAGATAGTTGTGGAAAATAAGCAACAGAACTTTAAGGAAGGTAGGGAAGGAAAGGAAGGGAAGTGTAATTCCTTGCAAATAAAGAGTCTCTTTAATTAACCTCATTGGTTGATGTGTTGGCACCTCTTTTTTTTCTCTGAAGCTGAATAAGTTGAAAACTTAGAAGCAGCAGTACATTAAATAGCATGTTGCAATCACACTTGTCACAGTATTTAAGAATTGCCTTCTTAAAAAGATCAACCTTTTTCTGATGCAAATAAAATTATTCTCTGTTTTATGTTACTGTGTGTTAGGATTACACCCCGAAAATATGATGTCATTCAAGCATCTGAGCTTGGACAGAAGGTTGGAACAATCACTGCTGATGTTGGAGATTTAACATTAAATCGAAGGGAAACAAGGACATCATTTACATTCAGGAAAGTGAGGAGAAGCCCTTGCAATTGCAGTGAGTGTCATGAGGTGATCTTTAAGTCAAAAGTGTTATTTGTTTACCACCAATATGTAAGCATTGTTTTGAACCCTGTGTAAAATATGCATTCTAATATTTTTTAAAACAGCTGTTTACCCCCAAAGCTGAAACCTTAAATGCTAAAGAACAAAACTTTCTAGGTATTGTTTCTCCTTAAACAAAATTGCAATACTTGAGAGGTGATGAGTGATTGAGAAGAAGAGCATACTTGTTTCCAAGCACAACTTTGTGTGACATGACTGTGCTTAACTTTGTAGGGCAGAATGGGTTTGGGCAATCATCTCATCTGTTGGACTTGAAAAATAAAAGTGGATATAGGAACTGCCAAACAGAATGCCATGTAAAATTACCCATGCAAATGTATTCCAGAATGCTGTGTTATTTTTCCTCTCAGAGAGGGAGGATCTAAGGCTAATACAAAGGCTGGAATACAGTCTAGGTCTTGGCTACCTTTTTTGATGCTGCTTTTTTGTGAAACCTTGTGCAAATCAGTGTATCCCTTTGGGTAGTTTTGGCAGTCCTGGAAACCTTTCCTGAATGGGCTCAGTTTAGTCATACCGTATGGCTTGAATTGGTTGCATCCATATGGTTGCTGGAGTTTCTCTGTGCAGGAAGACATTTGGCTTGGTCCAGAGGTAGACAAGTAATCTGGGATCTTGGATTTTATTGGGACCTCAAGTGCCAGAATGACAAAACAATATAGAAATATCCCCTGTTCCTCAGGTTACCATCAGTTTTGAATATATTTTATTTGAAGGGGACTGTAATTTTGTGAAAATAAGAATGTTAGAAAATGAGAATCGCTCTGATCTGCAGCGACAGAGCCATACAAGTACCTTAGGGCAGTACAGATAATAATAGAAATAATAGATAGGTGGCTGAACAATTATGCAGAAATGAAGTCCATTTATGTCCTCAGAACAGAATTTCACTGGAATTTCAGAGGCTGTATTGTAGTGCTGTCATGATCTTTGATGTTAGTGGCAATGCCTCAGTTTTGAAAGCACAAGCCTTGTTAATATTGGGCAGCAAGGTGAAAGATCACTTTGCAAATGATTTTTAGTAAACATGAAAGGATTACTTGTTTTAAAGTCATCAGACACCTCTGCAGTTTGACCTACATTTCAGTTTTTAAAAGGTAAAGAAGGAATGAAGCATATGTTGCATATTAAGATTCCACTTTTTCTTTTTTTTTGCTAAATAAGTTTAACCAACAAGGAATGACTGTTAAAATTTTTCTTGTTTGCCTATCTGTTTCTACCTCTAGTTTACTCGTCTGTCTGTGACAGCCAGAAAGGACAGCAAAGACAGGGGCAACCTTCATTTCCCCTCAGTGAGATGGAGGCCTCAAAGCTGGAACAGGAACATGTACACAGGGTGTATGAAGAGATTGCAGCACACTTCAGCAGTACCAGGCATAGCCCGTGGCCGCAAATTGTAGAGTTTCTCAGGTCATTACCAAAAGGGGCAATAGTGGCTGATATTGGTTGTGGTAATGGGAAATATCTGGGCATCAACAAGGATTTGTACATGGTAAGTAGCTACTCTCATTTGTTTTCTCTTTTTATTAGTATTAATGTTTATTCCATCATGCAGTTGTAGTATTTTGGAGCTTTAGTTGTGGGAAGAGTGCCAAGAACAGAAAGCTGTTTCCTGATCCAAGATCAATTACCAATTGCATTAGGTTTCCACATCCATTCACTATGTGCATTACCCTTTTCTTTTTCAAAGCCACTTTTGCTTTGCAAGTCAAAATATGTTAATAAAAAAAATTGTAATGGATGTAGTAGATTGAAAAATGTAGTGGACGTTTTGGGCATTTTTTGTGAAGAAGCTTACTCAAAGGGAAAATAGTTCGGCAGTTTTGAGTCCTTCCAACAGGTTTTTCACTTAGCTGGTGGGTGGGGGATGCAGTGTACATGTCCCTGAAATCTCCATAGGCAGTAGTTCTTTTTACATATCCTCTTTTAGCTCTCTTTGGCCTGGTGGCATGGCTCATTTGTGAATCATGTCACTTTTGGCTGTCCCACCTCTGACTCTCTGTGCACAGGCCCAATAAATAAGTCCACGTAAGATTCAAGGGTGAGTGTTAACTTCAGCACAGATTTCTGGCCTTTCCTTTTCTCGTTCCTTTTCCTCACTTTTCCACAGTCCTGACATAATTCTTGCTAACGTTATCATCATCATCCCTGTCTTGCTGTCTGTACTTAACCCAGTTTTACTCCTCTGCCTCCCCATTTCGGAGATGTGAGGCACATACAGATACAAATCAAGAGACTGTTTTTATTGCAAATATTTCAAAGGCTTTTTAGTGAGGGGCAAACTTTCTATTGTTCCTTTTACCAAAAAAAAGTCTTCTTGAGAGGTATGCATTATGCTATCTGTTGTTCCCTGTTCAGAATTGTCTGAATCTTTTATGTGTTTGGACTATGAAACACTTTGAAATCCATCAGGCTTGAAAACTTCTATGTAAGGCAAAACATTCATTATTAATACAAAAGTCAGACTTGTTTATCTGTTTCAGGAGTTTCTGTCCTGCTATTTATATTCAGCTATAAAATATAAGTTGTTATTTACAGCCCTATCTGTATTTGTAATGCATTTATTTCCATTACTGCTCTTATAAGCTAGAAAAAAACAGCTGATTTGTAGGTAGGCATGCTTATGCCTGACTGCTGTAGCCTGAAAATAATTGTTAATGTTAAATACATTTCAGTCTTTCACTCCAGACTGATCACTTTCCTGTAAGAAGAATCAGAAAACTTAACCAGAGGGAAAAAATTTTCTGGGGAATCATGTAGGTCACCTGGTCCTAGAATGGATATGGTAAATTGCTCTTGTATGTGGTAGGCTTTTAAGCCAAAATCTCTGCAAGATGCTGTATTCAGAACCTCCCAGGACCATTTTCTGTTTTCTGGAGCCCACATTTAACCAGCTAAGGGGAAGAAAGAACTTGCATCTGCTGGCAGTCAAATGAAAACCAGCCCCTCCGTGTTACTGTTAGGAATTGCCTGCTAGTGAGGACAACGAGACAATCCAAGGGCACCTGACAATTTGGGAGCAGATTAAAGTGTGCAGCAATCTGTTTTCTACTGAGGAAGCAAAATACTTGTGACCCATTTGGTTCCATTTACGTGATAAAACTTGTGGTCACAAAATACCAGTGAAGCCAAGCACTGAGCAATAGTCATAAGGATCAAACTCTTGTAAGAGACATAAGAGCACTTTGTTCATAAGTAAACCAAACCCCTATTCTTTGACCTGAAGAAAAGTGCCAGCAGACAGGACTTTGCAAGACATTTTTCATCTGGTCAACTTATTAGAGGATATGTCCTGATGTTTTTTGTGCATCTTTCTCTAAAGCAACCGGTAATGACTATTATTTGAAGCAAGATACTACTTAAAAGAGTTTGCAGTTTCTGTAAGTGTGCAAGTGACTGATGTCAGATCTTTATTTGGTGGATACAGATTTGTGGGTAATCAGTATGCATTCATTCCTTAATGAAATTTTACCTCTGTTTCCTTGCCATAGTGCTCTATAAGAAGCACTGTAGAACATCTGTTAGTGATGTATCAGTATTATCACTGGTAGCCAGTCTCTTTGGTTTGGTATGGTACAGTATATTGGATGAGCCAGCAAGTTCAACCGTTCTTGTTATCTGACGGAGAAAGCAGCAGTTTTTTTGTCTTTTTGTGTTCCTTCTGGGTTCTTATTTGGGCTCAATGGAAGGGTCTGATTGCAGTCATATTTCTCATATTGTGTATTTCTCATATTGTGAGCGCAGCTAACAGAGGCAGCGAACAGACGCAGCAGTTTGCGCAGCAGTTTGCGCAGAAGGGTGCGCGAAGGAACCTTCGTTTCTGTTCCCTGTGGTGTACATTTCCGCAGCTATGGTTGTGACACACCGCACAGCAAGTTCCCCAGTGGCTGTTGGAGTTGCTGTGTCAGAGGCTGCGACCCAGACCGACCCTCTGACAGTAGATGCGGCTCTACAGGTCTCAGGCTGCAGGGAGTGCTTGGGGCCTCTCCGGGAGGCCTGGGCTGGCAGTCAGCTCTCCTGCAGGAGGTGTGCTGCTGTTGATGAGTTGTGTCATCAGGTAAGGGAGTTACGGGAGGAGGTCAGTAGGCTGCGCAGCATCCGGGAAGTCGAGCAAGAGATAGACAGGGTATTTTCAGAGACTGTGCAGCTTCAGGAGTCCCAACCCCCTGCAGCAGTGGAGTTGCCGGAGGGCTCTGTGCTGTGTGAAACGGTACATCATAACATCATAGAAGAAGGCTGGAAACTGGTCACTGCTTGTGGGAGGAGAAAGACTCCTACTCCTCCCGAAGACTTGCAGCTGAAGAACAGGTTTAGTGYCCTCCAGGATGAGGAGGAGATGGGCATGGCTGCAAGGGAAGTACCTGGGACAACAGACCCTGTGCTCTGCTGGAATGCCCGGAAGAAGCGGCGGGTGATTGTTGTGGGGGACTCCCTGCTGCAGGGGACGGAGGCATCTATCTGCCGACCAGATCTCATGTCTAGAGAGGTTTGTGGCCTGCCGGGGGCTCATGTGAGAGATGTCATGCAAAGACTGCCTAGGCTTGTCCATTCTTCGGACTATTACCCACTGCTGCTCTTCCATGTGGGTGCCAATGACACCAAGGGCAAAGTGGAGACCATCAAGCAGGATTTCAGAGCTCTGGGGATGGTGGTCAAGGGTCTGGGAGCCCAGGTCATCTTCTCCTCAATCCTGCCAGTGAGGGGG
>NW_020449330.1:50770-56885 GCF_003343035.1 Apteryx rowi | reverse complement strand
GTATCTGAAGGGAGGGTGTCGAGAGGATGGGACCAGACTCTTTTCAGTGGTGCCGAGCGACAGGACGCGAGGCAACGGGCACAAACTGAAACACAGACAATTCCATCTGAACATGAGGAAACACTTTTTCACTGTGAGGGTGACAGAGCGCTGGAACAGGTTGCCCCGAGAGGTTGTGGAGTCTCCTTCTATGGAGATATTCAAAACGCGCCTGGATGCAATCCTGTGCAATGTGCTCTAGGTGACCCTGCTTGAGCAGGGGGGTTGGACTAGATGATCTCCAGAGGTCCCTTCCAACCTCAGCGATTCTGTGATTCTGTGTTAATTCCATTTACTGTGGGTTGGACATGGATCTGAAGGTGAGGGGTTGCAGAATATGCTTCATATATCAGATGCATTGTTGGGATAAGGGGAATGCTCTTTAGATACAGGCCATCAGTTTTGTCCCCCATTTTCTCCTCTTGACTCGTCAGGGGGGAAACTCCAGGCAGAATCTTCATCCATTGCTGCAGTTTTTCCTTTGAAACAATTGTTGTGGCTCTTTTCATGAGTCTGTACGCGCAGTGCACTGGAGCCCTTAGCCTAGGTCCTGTTGGGAAAGACACAATAAAGCGGTGCTGAGAAATTAAGAGTTATTTAGGGCTTGGGTAGAGCACTATCAATATAACCATGCAGCTTGGAGTATTTTTACCCAAAGATACTGAAAATTTGACAAAATGACCTGAGGCAAGCAGTTTCTGAAGACAAGTAATGTGCTCTAAAGGTTACTGTACATTTTTAGATAGGATGCTTTAAGTAGCAGCTCTAATGGTAGACCAAAGCTAAGGTAGCTCTTCTGAAGTTTTAATATGTCTGAAAATGTCCCTGCAATGGCCTGTGCTATTGTATTTGCTTCAGTTTCTTTTGATGATTACATATAGCCTTATCTACTTGGCTATTGTTGTGTGACAGTGAACTGAGCATGAGTCCAGGCACGCTCAGTGAAAATGTCAGTGCTGTAATGGCTGCATTATTCTCACACAATAAAGAACAGCAATTTCAGAAATTCAGGTTAAGAATGTTTGAGCAAGAGATGGAATCCAATCTGATGTAGTTCGGACAAAGTCTGAAGAAAGATGGAATCTAATAAAGTCTGAGATTACTTTTTTTTTCTGTCTCTCCCAGCTTTTTTGTTTTTTTGTTTGAATGAATGCAGAAGAGCCAGAGAAATGGTTTTAGTTTTTTGCACAATCCTCTCCCCCATCCTCCAACCTTATTTGGGAGAATTATTTTGACAGTTTTTATTTATGTGTTTTCAAGCTAAATGTTCATATCTATAACCAGGGCTTTTATTTTTACAAAAATGGTACATTTTTCCCCCTCCCCTCCTGCCCCCAACAACACAAAAGCTTCATTCCAGAGCCTGTCGATGTCATTGCGATGTGTCTCATCATTTTTTATGAGCTTTAGCTCTGTCTCCCAGTTTCAGTGTCCAGATAGGTGTGGTGATCTGTAAATCCCCATAGGAAGGTACAATATCCACACACAGCTACAGTGTGAGTGAAAGACATTGCAACCTTTCAGTTTTGTGGTTTACACTTTTAATTGAACTAAAGCATTGGTGGGAAATCCAGGAACAAATGACTGAAAATGTATAGACAGATCTTTATGTATAAAGAAATGACTCTACCTGCCAGAATACTGAAGCTAGGAAGAAAACTGATGGCAATGCAGGAGTCCAAGTGGTTGACTTTAATACAGAAATTTCTTTTCTATTTGGCTTGTCATTCAAAGATATCAATGTATTTTATGAACCTCAACTCATGAGTAATGTTGCTTGTATTTGACATTAGCTTGTAAGGCATTCTGTTGCAGAGATGTGCATCTCTTTCTCTGTTCTCTGCATTACCATCCCAAACTGGGATCAATGGGAACTGTATAGATGTTTGGTTTTGCCAGGCGATAGGGAAGAGGGAGGGTTGAAGATTTTCTGCTGGCCATGTAATCGTGGATGCATTTTTATTGCACTGGGTCCGTGTTACTTGAGAACAGATGCCCTTTCAAGAGACTTAGTAGCAAGTAAAAGCAGATAGGATAGAACTAACTGACAAAGGTATACCTGGAGCCAGTTCATGGTGCATTTTAGTGATTGGAGGGAAGGCAGAGGAACCTTACCTGCCCTTTTCTCTCAGTGAACAGGAGTCATTGAGATGATGCGAGATTTTGGGCTGAAGAGAGCTCAGGAGGAACTGGGCAGCAGGGACTAAAACAAGAAAGAACACTGAATTACTCGACTAGATTCTGATGCTTTGTCATTGAGAAATGGACTTCCCATTTTAGACACAGCGCTTTGTTTCAACAGGCACCCTGACTGTACGCAATGGAAAAACAAAGCAGTACGTGAAAGAAATGCTAAAGGCCTGACTCAGACCAACTGGAGCAAGGACATTTTTCTTGCTGTGACTGTGCTCTTGTCTCTTTTTCTACGTGTGTGTGTGTGTGCTGGAATGTAATTTGGTTCCTTGAGCCTCTCATGCTATTAGTTATAGCTGAGGTGTTTCTCTGGGGAAACAAATAATTTCATTTGGTGGTTGCATTTCAGAATTAGATGTAGTTTTCTTCATCAGTTTCTAATGAGCTGAATCAATCAGGTTTCTAGAGACTTAAATGAACTAATTCTACCAGGTAGAGTTAGTTATAATGAGATAACATACAGAGAAAATATATAATGGTGGGCAACATCGACCTGTCTTTATCTTTATTTAAGCTTGCAGGAGGATTTATCTTTTGCAGAATTGCAGTAACATTGAAAAGTAAGCTATTTATTTAGTGTGTTTTGGCCCCGAATGATCCCTTCCAAACCACTGCACTAAACAGATTTTATAAAAATTATTTTGGCCATCACTGAAAAGCAGCCACTCCTGGCTGAAGCGGTGGAGGTGAGGTTGCTGGGAACCCAGAGGATCAGGATGGGATTCTGCCTCTGTTATCCCATTCCCAGGAATCCATTATGGAGCTGTTGGAAACTTGGGCAAATCACAGGTTTAACATTTCTCTCCCCTCCCTTCTCCCCATCTTAATCTTTTTTTGTTATTTTTCTCATCTGTCTAAAGGTTTGTGTTTCCCAATGTGCCCTAAATTACAGGGTTTAATATATCAGAATGATCACACACCTTTGTGTCTTCTGCAAGGTTTTGTCTTCGCTGGGGTTCCGCTTGCAGAGTTGCAGGCCTCAAGACTAATGTGGCTTATACCAAGACAGATTTTCTGTCTTAAAACAAGAGCTGGATGCAGTCAGTGTTTATCTGGATACAACTAAAATCAGTGGCTAAAATCCCTCTAAAAAGCCTAAGGGGATTCTGAGTCCCAACAAATAGGTGTCCTTGTCCACTCTGGAGCTTCTGTAGGCTGTTGTTCCCATCATGAAAAGCAGTGAAGAGAGGTATGAAGGCACCTGCCAAAAAGACATGGGAGTGGCTGCCTGAAGTAAAACCAGTGAAACTTGAGAAAGTGACCTCCTTTGAGGAAATATTAAAAGGTGTACAGCCACTTGATGAGAGGTGGGCTGGCTATGAGTGGGTTCAGCTGAATGAAACCATGCTATTTGAGATATATATGAGATATCAGATGGCTCAAGCAAGGCGTTTGATTTGGAGAACTAGGAGAATAGGTGTAAGAAATGATTGAGAAGACTCACAGAGATAATAGGATATAGGGAACCTTAGAAATATATACACCTCACCAAGGAATGTACTGAATTCTCTTGTTTTTGGGCACTAAAACTAATAGTAATTCCTCTACCTTTCTCTACTGTTCTAGATGGGATGTCAGCCAGGACAGTATCCTGTGCTGAGCATAAGACTTAGAAAAATGAACTGGCAAAAATTAAAGCATTCCAGTTATGTTTTGAGATTGTTTTTAATGGTTTGATTACTTTTTTTTTTAAATTGGAGAGAAAAGTAAAACTATTCTAAATTAAAATATTATTCAAACTGTTTTCTGAAAATGAAGCTTCATCATACCAAAGCTTCATCCTGCTTCAGCATGTAGAAATCAGTAAGTGACAGAAGAAAAGTAGAGTCTGGGTCTCTCTCTTGCAGTAAATGTTTTGTAATGAGACATCTCTCTCCTTTTGAGAAATACCAAAATATTCATAAAAATGATAGGCTGGTTTTCCAGCTGTAAGATGGCATTGCATCACTGAAGTTACGTGCTTTATGCTAGCTTATAGTTTTCTAAAAGACTGAAACCAATATATATTGATTTTGAATTAATAGGTGTTTTTGCAAACTATAAAATTCAGGCGTGTGGTGATTATAACTCTTTTAAAAATAAAATTCTGAGGTAATTCTAGTAAGGATACTAAATTTGCTTAGCTCCAGTACCAGACTTGTGGTGATGCCCCGTATTTAGCATTTATGCATAAACGTGCAGCACCTATTATAATATTTGCCTTAAAGTTAGGCCTAGTATACCTTAGAGCAGCTGGCATTCAAATCATTCCATTTGAAGATCTCCGTTTTCATTGCAAGATGGAATCTTTTTGCTTTGGGTGTAGATTCACTTTAATAAGTATGACATTACAAGTAAGCCTGACTTCGTAATTATTTGGTATAATTTAGATGCATATGAGGACCTCACATTCTGGCAGTCATGCCTTTGTTCTCCTTCTCAGTTCATTGAATTTCATCAACATACAGTGTAGTACTTTTCAAGGTCGTTTTAGGAGAGGAGGATTGAGTTCCTTTATCCAGCTGCTTTGTGCTATAGAAACGTAGGGCCAAAATGATTCTTTCTGAGCAAGCTTGTGTTAGTGGAAGATGAGAGTATTCTTCTTCCTCCTCTTTCTGCTGGTAGTGAATTTGGTCCTTTGATTTTTATTAAATTACTGAATGCTAATGTCTTCATTGCAAAAGTAGTTGAAGGCGCTGGAAAAAATGAGCTGTGGAATCTCTAACATGCAGGTTGTCAATTAAATCCAATCCATGATGAGAGTAATTTATGGACACTCCAGTTGGCTTCCAGTGTGAAGTGACAGAGATGTGTGTTTACTTCTAAGTAAACAAGAGTTCGCTTTTATTCATAATGAATATTCAGTCAGTGCTTCAATAAACTCAGAGGAGAGGTCAAGGAATAAATGGAAAGAAGACAATAACACAATTGATCTTTTCAGGTCTGTTTTGAGATATTTGGGCAGGATAGTATGTACACATTTGCAGTGCTGTTTTTGTGGACTTTGGACCAAAACTCAGGGGCCTCACTAGAATAGAGCTTTCTTGGAAGCTCTTGGGAAATGGGACTGGAACAGAATCCTGGTTTTCTTCAAAGCTGTGATTGTAGATTTGAAAGCTAAAATAATTTGAACTGATAAAGTGAAAAGTTATGATGGAAAATATATTTATTTTCATCAATCATTGCAAAAGAGATTTTTAATTTTAGCAATACTGTCATCTCTGCTGGGTTAATTAACCAGAGCAAATTGTTTGCTGCTATTCTTTCATCAGGGATGTTTTAGTATTCTTTTTATGTCAGATAAAAGAAACACTGTCAGCAATAATTATTTAGGAATCTGAATCTGTTCTCTGCTATCTGCTTTTTGCCAATTTATTGAAAACAAAAGTAAATTCCATTTTCTCAGGCAAGCTGAATTTGAAATGTGACTTGGTAGCAGGGCTTTGCTTTGAGTATTTTGTTCAACATTAATGGCAGATCTGAAAATGTGAATGAGGCATGCCTCGCTCCATTTGTTCTTACCGAAGGATCTTGATCAGTTTGGATTTATTGTTTTTATGAAAGTCTATAAAAAATTTCTTCTTGATGCTTTTTCTTACCATCTTTGACTTGGACACTGAGGAAGGTTCAAAAGTGAAAAAAAAAATCATTTTATGAGAAATGATTCCTGTAGCTCATATCATTTGGACTTGGAAACCTGCATGCTCGATCACCTCCCTGAAATGCCTGTACACCAATGCATGCAGCTTGGGGAACAAACAGGAAGAACTAGAGATATGTGTGCGGTCGCAGGGCCATGATCTCATTGCCATTACAGAGACATGGTGGGATAGCTCGCATGACTGGAGTGCTGTCATGGATGGCTACATGCTTTTTAGGAAAGACAGGCCAGGAAAGCGAGGTG
>NW_020449330.1:0-48380 GCF_003343035.1 Apteryx rowi | reverse complement strand
CGAGGCAATGGGCACAAACTGAAACACAGGCAGTTCCATCTGAACATGAGGAAAAACTTTTTCACTGTGAGGGTGACAGAGCACTGGAACAGGTTGCCCCGAGAGGTTGTGGAGTCTCCTTCTATGGAGATATTCAAAACGCGCCTGGATGCAATCCTGTGCAATGTGCTGTAGGTGACCCTGCTTGAGCAGGGGGGTTGGACTAGATGATCTCCAGAGGTCCCTTCCAACCTCAGCGATTCTGTGATTCTGTGATTCTGTGAAAGTTTAGTTGTGCTGGCTATGAAAGTTTAAACTGTGTATTGTGGTTCTGAGAGTGAAGAACTGTGACTGAGCACTTCCTTACTTATACTGAAGTGACAAAACCTGGGTGGTTAGTGAAGCTGTGCAACAGATACTTCAGTGGTGCCAGCAAAGTCACTAGATTGGTGTTTGCACTTGTAGATTCGGCTTTTGAGAGTTTAATATTTGGCTGCTTAAAATGTTGTCAGGTTACGAAGAGCAATTGAAAGGAAAAGAAAATACTGAAGTTAGGGAAGGTCACCTCTTCCTTTGCTGTTTTTCTGGTCTTAAGATACCTAAAGAGCCCATTTCTTTGGGGAAAGTTAATCTCAGAGCTGTTCTGCTTTACGATGTTTCAAAATCAAGTGCTATATTGAGCTGTCTAATAGCCAATCTTCCATCTTTCGGTTTTAAGTTTAATTTTTTTTTCTTTTTGTTCATATCCAAGAATCACATATTCCTCTTATTTAAGGCTATTCTCTCTCATTTTTATTTTAAACTAAAATGTGTTGCCTCAGTAGGAGATTAAGATGTCTCTATTACTATAAGTATCAAGTGAAAATCATTTTCCAGTCCTGTAATTATCCTCTTATGAAAAGTTTAATGAAATGCTTCCTGTAACAGATTGGCTGTGATCGCAGCAAAAACCTTGTGGATATTTGTGGAGAAAAAGACTTCCAGGCTTTTGTCTGTGATGCCCTGTCAGTGCCAATCCGGAGTGGTTCTTGTGATGCCTGCATCTCTATTGCTGTAATCCACCATTTCTCAACAGCAGTAAGTCACCCCTCTCTCTGTGCTCCTCTGTACCGTTACATTGCTGTGCATCACTGTATTGCAGACAGCCTCAAATGTTACCAAAAAAAGAAAAAAAAAAAAAAAACCCTGCTAGTTTTTTGGAAGCAAAAGAGAAGAAAAAAAGGGGGGAAAGAGGAGTTTTGCATTTGGCATAACCAGTTGTCAGGGCAGAGTTAAGCTGTTGCACTGTTGCTGCTTCTTAGACATTCTCTTCACATTCCCCCTCTCCTTATCAGGCGCCCTTGCTCCTCCTGGCACTTTGACCTTCTGGACATTCGTGTTTCATTTTGTTCTGCTTACAATTAATGACACTGGAGAAGGGGGCCCTGCTTTGGGAATCAGGAGGTGTGTTACTTCCTGGCTCAGATCTTGAACACGTCATGATTTTTATTTTTTTCCTCTGTGCCTTCATTCTCCATCTGCAAAGAACAACAGGGATGCTGCCCATTTGTCTGCCATGTCTCTGGGCTGTGTAAGCTTCTACTCACAGAAGTTGTAACAAGTTCTACCACCGTGGAGTCATAATCTGCAGGGCAGCCACATGGTGTCTCCATACCTGAAATACAGCAAATGTTTCCATGCACTGTATACAAAAGTATGAAGCAGTCTGTTTTGGAGAAAGCTGCCATGTCATTGTTGAAGGTGGTCAGAGGACCTGTGTTTAAGCCATAAATCTGACTCCTCTGGCTGTGGACTTAGAGTGTGTTTGTATCATCAGGCATTGTAGATTTGAGTCTGAGATTTTAGAAGTTGATCAGCTTTCTTGAAGAGACTGTGTGTCATTTCCAGCTGGGCTGACATGTCCAGAAATCCTGATCAACACTATTTTCAAATGGAAAGAGAACTGTGTCCAGGAAAATAGCTTGGCTCATGGGTGTAGAGATGGACTACATTATAAATTATTTACTACTTCTTGGCCATTAGTGGAGCATGATATGACATGCTTATACATGTCAGACAGAAAAGGACACTTTCCAAAATGAACGGTGGAAAAAATTCCTCTTTATTGTACATTGTGGGGACAGTAAGAAGGAATCACTGCTGGTTCCATTCACCTGTATGCATGTTTGTATACTAGCTTCACACTTTTGCTTTTTTCCTTTATAGGAGAGGAGACTGGCTACTATCCGTGAATTAGCCCGTCTTCTAAGACCTGGTGGAACAGCACTCATTTATGTCTGGGCAATGGAACAAGAATACAAAAAACAGAAGTCTAAATACCTTAAGGAAAAGAATGATAGTAAAGGCAAGGAGGAGGAAATTAATACTGACACGGCCCGGGGACTGCTAAGTGATCAAATGCCTGATGGCAGCAGCCAAGACTCAGCAAGTTCTGACCAACTCCTTAATGACTCTAAGGGCAAAGGCTGTGATGCAAAGCCAGTAGCAGACTCCAGACTGCCTGTTCACACTAACCGAACCTCCTTCCACTCTCAAGACTTGCTGGTTCCCTGGCACCTGAAAAGTGACACTAAAAAGAAGGGGGAAAGTGCTGATATACTGTCGTTTCCAGCTGGCTCTAAGGAATCCCAAGAACTCAGCCCTGTTTTCCACCGTTATTATCATGTGTTCTGTGAAGGAGAACTGGAAGCAGCATGCAGATCCTTGGATTGTGTGAGGGTTCAAAAAAGTTACTATGATCAGGGAAACTGGTGTGTGGTTCTGGAAAAGCTGTAGGCCTGTGGTGCTTCCTCCATTGTCTGGTCTTTTACAGGTTGGAGGTATTTTTAATGCAGGCTGTAGCTACTACCTCTTTTAAAATAGCACAATAAACGTTTATTGAATTTATTAACTGAGTTATTAACAGTATCTAGCACTGTGTGCATATGTTAACAAAATAATGGCCAAACCCAAATAGTAACTCTGCAGAGTGTTTATTTTACTTCAGTGAATTACAGGAAAAAGGATTAAGTGTGTAAAATGCTGGCCATGGAAATCAGTAAGGCCAGCATTCAGCTGGGCCCAAGGTAAATAGTTTCAAAGAAAAAGGGCCTGGTTCTCCATTCTTTTATACCAGTTATGCTGGTATAGCTGCAGTAGCTTCCCTGCAATGCACCAGCTAACTGGAATAGAGATCTGATTGATTATTGCAGATGGCAAAGATAAAGCTGTTTGCAGTATGAAACTGTGGGTCAGGAAGGAAGGAAGGAATCAATGGCATGTGAAGCAGTTTGGGTAAAGAGCCCAATCATTGCCTAAAGTCCAGCAGAAGGCCTATTTTGGCCTCTGTTAGGGGTCACAAATCTCTTTCAGCTTGGAATTTAATCTCTTTTCTTGGTCATGGTCCTTCTTATTTTCTCAAGGGAAAGCCAATGGGGACTTCACAGTTTCTTTTCTTTCCTTGACACTCAGACAACCACAGTTCATGTTGTAACTCCCAGAATTTCTCAAGCTCTTCACTGAAGTACTGTTTGAAAGCTCCTCTGCAGTGTGACACAGTTGCCCGGCTGGAATACTCTGACCAGCTCTGTTAAATGCCTGACTTTCTGAGAGTGCAGGGCTCTGTCCCTGCAGGACTGGAGGTTGTGGTGTGGTGCCAGATCTGATGGATGGAGGGTGCACTCAGGGGGGGGGGTGGGGAACAGGAAAAACATTAAATTGAGGGCAATGTTGGTGCAAATTTTCTGCAGAGTAGTTTCAACCCCTAAATGTCAGCAGTGGAATAAGTTTTATTTATTGTAATTCAGAAAAACAAAGGACTCAAGCATAGTGGAGCTGATGCTATCCTGGCTGACTCACTGTTACAGCAGCCCTTACTGCCATTGCCTGGAAGAACTAGCACAATTTACTTAACACAGCTCTCGTGCTATCAAAGGAGTGTGCTACCTGCAATGCATTTTCAAAATTGAAATACAGTGGATTGGTTTTTGTGGAGTGAATGGCTATCAGTATCTCTGAAAACCAGGAGTGCTAGGCTTTGCCTTCATTGCCTGTGGTTGTAGCAGGATCTATAATACAGGCAGGTCATTGCTGTCATAACTACTGCCATCTAGACCAAGGTGCCCATCCTGAATTGTGGGGACTTTGAGGACAGCTGTGTGCCCCATCCCACTCTTGTCTGCTGCCTTCTCTGCAGTTCTTTCCCCCATCACATAATGGGGAAAATCTGAGGGAAAAAAAAGACAGTGGTAAGAGAGAAGCTTGTTGCCACCACAGTTCATTTGGCCTGTGCCTGGCTCACTCTCTGCTTCCAAAGAGCCCTTGGGAAAGAAGTGCTTGTCCCTCAGTTGCACAAACTGCCCTGCTAGCAGCAGGTCTGTCCTAGCTAATTTCTTTTCCTTGTGCCACATGTGGTGGCAGAGAGGCATGTCCGTGGCAGATGTGCCCCGTTGGGCATATTCAGGAGTTGGTTTGCACACCTGCAGTAACTACCACATAACTGGGAAGCATTGGACTTCCCATACACTTGCAGATTGGCTCTTCTGGTATGCAGTGCAACTGGTGAGTTTAGGCAGGAGAGGCCTTTCTTTCTGCAAGGTAAGGCCAGCCCATTTGCAGGAGCTGAGCGTTGCTGATCCTGACCTAGTGATGTGAGCAGTCACTGGTGTTGTCAAGGCAGATCACAGAATCACAGAATGGTTGAGGTTGTAAGGGACCTCTGGAGATCATCTAGTCCAACCCCCCTGCTCAAGCAGGGTCACCTACAGCACATTGCACAGGATCACGTCCAGGCGTGTTTTGAATATCTCCATAGAAGGAGACTCCACAACCTCTCGGGGCAACCTGTTCCAGTGCTCTGTCACCCTCACAGTGAAGAAGTTTTTCCTCATGTTCAGATGGAACTGTCTGTGTTTCAGTTTGTGCCCGTTGCCTCGCGTCCTGTCACTGGGCACCACTGAAAAGAGTCTGGTCCCATCCTCTCGACACCCTCCCTTCAGATACTTGTACACGTTGATAAGATCTCCTCTCAGCCTTCTCTTCTCCAGGCTAAACAGGCCCAGCTCTCTCAGCCTTTCCTCATAAGAGAGATGCTCCAGTCCCCTAATCATCTTTGTGGCCCTTCGCTGGACTTGCTCCAGTAGTGCCACATCCCTCTTGTACTGGGGAGCCCAGAACTGGACGCAGTACTCCAGATGTGGCCTCACCAGGGCTGAGGAGAGGGGCAGGATCACCTCCCTCGACCTGCTGGCAACACTCTTCCTCATGCACCCCAGCATACCATTGGCCTTCTTGGCCACAAGGGCACATTGCTGCCTCATGCTTAACTTGGTGTCCACCAGCACTCCCAGGTCCTTCTCCACAGAGCTGCTTTCCAGCAGGTCAACCCCCAGCCTGTCCTGGTGCTTGGGGTTATTCCTCCCTAGGTGCAGGACCCTGCACTTGCCTTTGTTGAACTTCTTGAGGTTCCTCTCCACCCAGCTCTCCAGCCTGTCCAGGTCTCTCTGAATGGCAGCACAGCCCTCTCGTGTATCCGCCACTCCTCCCAGTTTGGTATCATCGGCAAACTTGCTGAGGGTGCACTCTGTCCCTTCATCCAGGTCATTGATGAAGAAGTTGAACAAGACTGGACCCAGTACTGACCCCTGGGGGACACCGCTAGCTACAGGCCTCCAACTAGACTCTGTGCCACTGATCACAATTCTCTGAGTTCTGCCATTCAGGCAGTTCTCAATCCATCTCACTGTCCACTCATCTAGCCCACACTTCCTGAGCTTGTCTATGAGGATGTTCTGGGAGACAGTGTCGAAAGCCTTGCTGAAGTCAAGGTAGACAACATCCACTGCTCAGCACCACCTCAGATGTGGTGCTGGAAAGTGAAACCTGCCAGTCTGGAGTGAGAACCTGAACCTAGCACTGCTATCCATAGTGCAGTTTCTAGCACAGGAGCAATTTGTTGTTTGAGCAGCACTCTGTGGTGCTGGGTGTGCAAGACATGCAGGAGAAAACAGTTGTCTCTCAAAGACTTGATTCAAACAAGAATGTCAGACATGGGGAGCAGAAACTGAGGCGAAAGTGTGATAAACTGGTTGATGCCATAGGTGGAGATGGGAAAAAAATCCAGTCCCCACCTGTATTGCAGGACCAGGCTACCTCTGTAAACTTGAAACATTTACAGCGTAGCAAAGGACTTCATTTCTGGACTCCAGACAATTACCTCTTTCCTGCCCTTGCCCGGAGCAGGGCTTCTCCACGCTATTAAAATGAGGACCTGAGAAAATCATGGCTCTTGCAGTGAGCGCAGAGGTTCCCAGTCTAGAGACTCTAACGCACAGCCCGTGGGCAGTGACTGCATCTGCTTGACAGGTCAGTAGGACTGACATCTGTTCTCTGGCTCTGCTTTTTGCTCTTCCTTTCTCCCTAGTTTGTCTCTTACTAGTCCTCCTTTTTGCTGTTTCCTATTTTCCTCCTCTTCCTTTGGCTCCTTGCTTTTGCTCACAGCTGACATGCTGTGGGCAGAGAGTGGCCCTGAGAGGGCGTACAGGAGTATGCTATGCTGATTGTTATTTAAATCAATGAGTAAAAGTAATACTGAGTGAACATTTTCAAACTAAGAAAACTTAAGGAAATGTGGCAAATCAGCAATGAGAACTTGATTGTTACTCTAGTTTTCCTTGGCATTATATGCTGCTGAGAAACCTGCATACAGCTCTTGTCACAGTTCATTGTGATCTCTCAGATTTACAGGACAGCGTACTGTGGGAAACAAACTTTATTTTTACGATCTCAGTAAGTAAAAGAAACAAACACACAAACAAACAAGGGGTTAATCCCTTCTCTGTAGACTAGCCTAAATTGTTAATTCTCTAGTTACTTAATTTACTAGTTTGCTGATTCGTTAACTTGATAATTTGTTAATTTGCGCGCTTATGAGCAAAACAGTTACTGAACCAATGGTGAGAGCACTCATCCTTCCTCTTCCGTCCCGATGTTGCTGACATCCCCTGAACTGCACCGGGAAGCACGAGAGCTTCAGCAGCCCGGCTGCTGGTGGATCTGCTTCAAAATCTATTGGGTGAGCTGCCGTATTTGTATCTTCCAGCTCAGATGTTTGGTCTATACCATCCTCATTGGCTGTTTTGGTTGCTGGGCAAGGAATTACTTAATTCCAAAGAGCTTTGGTCTTACCAAGTGTTAGCAAGCAACTACTTATAAAACTGGAAGGACAGCAGACCTCATTCCTTTGTCCTTGAGTATCTGGCATATGCGTTGCTCTCGCTTCAGCCTAATGGCACTGCTCCCAGCACGCAGCAGGCCTCAGCGTGAGCCCTGTGTTGGGCCTGAAGACTGAGCAGGAGTCGAGTGAACGGTTACAAGCTCTGCATACTGATTATGAAGAATTTATCATGTTTTGTAGGGAGTGCCCCAGCATGCTCGCTTCCTGAGAGCTGTGGAGGGTTCCAGTGGCAGCAGGCTGGGCCTCATAGCCAGGGCCCATCCCACCGCCCCGCGAGGGAGCAGGGCAGCCGGGGCAGAGCCCAGTTCGCCAGACGCGTCTGTGGTGGTGAGGCAGGCTCAAGGTTGGGGCAGTGGCGCAGTGGAGCTGTAGCAAAGGTCCAGGGATGATGCTGTCAGGGCGCTTCCACTGTGATCTTCTGAAAGTGCAGCCCCAATTAGGAGAGCTGAGCTGTTCTGAGCAGCTGCCTCTCCAAAGGAGGCTGTGCTGGGCTGAGGGGCCACTGAGGTGCTGCTTAAAAAATCCTCCTTGATGTTATGGCCAAGATTGGAGTAGGAAAACATTCACTTGCTTTCTGTCATTAAGCTTTTTCTAGGAAAACATCTACAAATGTCAGTTAGGTGTTCTCTTCGTTTTTGCTTTTTCAGGTTGACAGAGCAACAAAGTAGCATTCTTTGTTTCTAGAGGTGCTTTCTTTTGAGTGCAATGCTGAGTCAGCAATCCTTCCATTTTTGCCTATTATTTCAGATTACCCTGGATTGTGTTCATTTAGGAGAAGGTAGGAGGACCACATCCCTTGTGCTCTCTATCTGTGTGACCATGTGTTTCACTGTGCCTGGATTCCTTCTGAGCACGCAGCAGCTTCTCCATTTGCTTGTAGGCACATT
Organism: Apteryx rowi; assembly: GCF_003343035.1. Classification (NCBI taxonomy): domain Eukaryota; kingdom Metazoa; phylum Chordata; class Aves; order Apterygiformes; family Apterygidae; genus Apteryx; species Apteryx rowi. Next base: position 40,301 of record NW_020449330.1, on the reverse strand, counting down.
TCCATAAGGTTGTATAATGTGCTGGTGAGAAATGCAGTGCTGCTTGAAACTTTCCAGAGTGCTGCTGTGTCTTGACCTCATGACAAATCAGGGAATTAGTCTGTGGTAGTGCTTGATCACACAAAGACTTGAGCACTCTTGTTCTGACAGAGGGAAGCACGGAGTTGGTGCCTCCAAATTAACCATTTTGTTGGCTCTGAGTTGGGCATGAGTTTAAGTGTTAAGCTACTCTAGGGCTTGAATTGCACCAAATAGTCATGAACCCTGAACAGTCAAATATGGACCCCATGTTACAGAGTGATCCATTTTTCTCTGGCTCTTTGCCTCCCACAGAGCTCTGCTGCTTCCCTCCGCCTCCCCTGCAGAGACAGCATTAGGCAGTGTCTGGTGTAGCATTAAGCATTTCTTGACTGTTAAGGCTGATTAACTTGATTTCCTGAGTGCTGCATAGAAGAAAAAGTCAGATTCCCTCTTTCACTAGTTATCTGGTGAGGCTCCTGGGATGCGAGAAGCATGAGAATAGAGTCAGACTTTACTATTAGCCCTTTGACTACCATGCCAGCATTGCTGGCTTTTTCCTTCTTTAGCTAATTCCTTTAAGCTAATTCTCAGTCACACTTCTCATCTGTTCCACCCTGTGCCCAGGACAGAAAGTGCTGATCTTCCTTTCCCAGCCAACCCAGCAGTGATGGGTCTCTGTTGTTCCCAATTCTGGAAGCTGATTGTGGCATGAAAAACACCAGCTTGTGTAACACTGACTTGAGGGTTAAATGTACAGTATATAATTCAATATTGAAGCGTGTTTTCCTGATATTTCCAATGTCACCCTGTACGGAGGGCAGAGTTTGGCTCGTCAGCAAGGCCAGTGAGCCAAAGGCCCAGCCCCAGGAGCAGGTCCAGCTCTGCAGAGACTTTAGAGCTGGGAAAACTGGAACTTTAGAGCTGGAGTTGGGAAAACTCTTGAGTACCTCCGAGGCTTGGAAATGTTGTGAAATATTTCTTTGATTTAAGTCAGACAGTCTCCTTAGATGCTCAAAGAATGTAAGTGGTGAAGGAGAAAATGACAAGGGAGGACAACAGGTAAATGCTAATAAAATGTATTGCAGAGATTTACTGAGGAGCCCATTACACAACAGAATTATGTGCCACAACAAATGCCCTCTGCAATATTCGCAGCTCCTTTTTTTTTTTCTCCCTCCTGGAAGTGTAATGAGCTGAAACTCTTTAGGGTCAACAGTCAGATTTAAATGTTACAGGTTTCATGATGCAGCGGTTTTCACACTAATTATGCTCATTTTTTGGCCTTATTTAAATAACAGTTGTACTCAAATGGTTATTCATTTTCAATCTAGAAGATAAAGAGAATAGCAAAGCTTTGCATGGGTATGACCTGTGCTGTGAATGCCAATGCAGCCTTTGAGATAATCCTCCCCCAGTGTCCCAGAGCAGAGCAGTCACCTTCAAAGAGCCTTTCAGTTTGTCCAGGAGTAGGGAGGTGGGAATTCCTTCTCTGCCCAAATGTGACCATTAATTTAGCTCTGGACATGGGCAGGCAAATGTCAGGTGTTGTGACTAGAGGTGGCAGTTTATCTTGGGATTGCTGTCCTCCTTGTTCCCAGCCTCCTGTACCAGGGACTGTTGGGCTGCCCCACCTTATCCAGTGCCAGAGACAGTGTCTGTCAGCTGACGTGTTGCGCTGCTGTGCCCTGACAGAACAAGCACTTTGGAGCAGCAGAATATTTGTGTGCTTGAAGTTAAGTGCATGAACAATGTGATCTGTTGGCTCAGAAAAGTGAAGTCTGCAAAACTCCAAGAGCTTTTCTTGCCTTCATGCAGGTCACTTAGATTGAAATCCTGATGCAGGGATGCCAGTGACCAAACTTGCTGATGGAGAGCCCTGAAAAGTTACATGGGGGCCTCAGTCCTTTTTCAGAGAGCTTCAGATACTGGCCTCATCAGATTGAGCAGGAGAAGAGCTTTCGTACTGCTCCTTAAGGCTAAATAAATTCAACGTAAGAGGACAATGCAGTGCAGTGAGAGAGGCAATTTTCAGTATATTTTGAAACTTCACCAATAATTTTAACATGATGGAAAGATTCTTGAAAGTTTTATACGTCATTCCTTGATCAAAGCATCAAAACCTACTTGGTAACCTATTTTTGGTGAAGCTTCCAAATGATTTTTCTAAGAGAATATTTAGGTCTTTACTGAGCAATGGGAGCATCAAATTTGTTACTTTCAAGAGACATTTCAACGTGTGTAAATTTGCAATGCTTGATGCTGCCTGTTTTTTTTCCAGAACTGTTTCCATATTTTTACTGAATTTTGTCAAGATCTTTATTTTTGTGTATTCAACAATATCCCAACCTGTTTTTAATTAAATCTGTGGTGAAAAGTTTCTGGATGTGTTTAGTGAAAAGTTCAACTTGTCAAAAAAAAAAGCCATTTCTGCACACAAGAAATTCAATAAAAAAATTTTACACTTTCATTTTAAGTAATTTCTTATGTTTATTAAAAATATTTCTTATTAAAAGTAAGAAGCTGATACAGCAAAATCCCAAGTACACTCTCCCATAGCAAGCCACGCTTCAGCCATTGGACTGGCTTCTTAGTCTGGTTTTTCTCATTTCATATGGCCTCTATGAAAATCTGGGAGGTATGTCAATGTGTAGCTTTAAATTTTCTTTTTTACTGGCCACTGTATCTCTGAAAATGGGGCTTAGTTTCCTTTTCTTCTCTCTCTCCTTCCTGTATGGTTAATAATAATGTACTATCTTGTTCCCTTATTTCTCTCCTTAACAGTGATGCCTAGAAAATATTGAACAATGTGCTGTCAATAGCTATTCCCTGTCACACAGCCTCATCTGTATCCATATTTTCTTCTGTCTCATTTTATACGCACTCTGGGGCATGTGCTGTCCTTTCTGCTTTGTGTTTGTGTGGTGCGAGCATAGCTGGCTCTTGTCTGCAGCTGTATTTTGGAGGGTTTGGTTCCACATGTGTGTTCTTCACCAGCCAACGCGTATTAAGTTGTGCCCTCTGTTTTGCTGTGGATCCCATCCCTCAGCTGTGCTGAAAACACTGTTTGTGAGGGCTGCACAGATGGAAATGCATGTGAGCATATAGGAGGAAAGAGACTTAAGACAGCCCTGAGAGAGGCGCCCCCAGCTCAGGGCTCTTCTGTGCACCCTGAAGGTCTGTCCTGAGAGGCCCGGTGGCCAGGAGCTGGTATTCCACCCCCTCCCAAGCTTGTGCTTTGCCTAAAGTCTCCTTATTTTTTTACTGACATGTTTTTACTGACATTTTTTTATTGACATGTTTATAATAAACTTTTTGAAGAAGTGACAGCTGAATTACAAACCAACACGACATGAAATTCACACATTGCTGTGTTAGCAAACAGCATTCTGATTTATTTCATCTGGAAAAGCTATTGCATAATAGGAAATGATGAAACACAAGGACTTAGGAAGATGTGCACTTCAGAAGAATCTGCCAGGTATTTCACCCTTTAATCCTGCAGACCATTAGTCTGCTCTTTGCAGGCCAACCAATTAATCTGTACAAGAGATACAGATTTTTAGGTCAAAGTCTTTTCTCCCAATTTATGCACTCAGAGTGGTTCAAGAGGCACAGGAACAAAACATTGTCTGGAACTGAGGATAATTCTTATAATCTCAGACACATTAAAGGCTTGTTCAAAGGGGCGGTATTTTAGTGACGGTCAGACAAACAGAATGGTAAGCTGATGCTGATGCAGAGAGAAGCCAGTGGCAGTTCATGTTGAAAATAAAGGATCTCTTGACCAAAATGGCACTATTTATACTGCACATGCATGATGGATCCAAAGCAAGTCCTGATTTTGCTGATAAGGGATGCATTTCTGTAGTCTGAGCAGGGCCAAATCTCTCACATCTGTCCATGCTATGATTACACATTGATTTGATCGAGAAAAGCTTGTGGCATCTATGAGATACAAGGAGGCTGAGGACACCTGTTTTAGTGTCTGGTTATTTGTTATTTGTCAGATTCTCTTAAAACACTTATGTGCCTAACTTGTAGGTAACTGAGCCCCAGAGTTGAATCCACAGTCCTGAATATCCTGTTCCCTCCGACCCAGGGGCATGGTTTCAATGTAAGGGGCAGTAAATTCCTACCCAGCCTTACTCACGGTCCTGTAGCTAGTGTCCTAGAGGGAGATGAGGGTTTGAGATCAAGAGCTCTGCGAAGAGCAACAAACTTGGTCTCCTATCTTGTGGTGCATACTTCTACAGCCTCTTCCTGCTTAGAAACAAAATGGACCACACTTCATTGGAGGGGCTTAGTGCAGTGGAGCTGTGGTAAGGATGCCATCCGAAAGGGCCACCTTAGGGGGCACTGCCCACAGTCTGTCTCTTTCACTGCTGTCAGTCCCTTTCTACAAAGTGCTTCATTTTCAGGGAATCCCACCAGTCCTGCCTTTTCTTATTTCATCCCTGAACTGCTAGTTATTTCAGCGTGTGCACACACCAATACAGTGATCTTCACACCACTGCACTGCATTGGCCAAGCAGCTCCCTCGCAAGCTCAGAATTGCTGTGCTCTCCAATCAGGTTCCTTCTGATCCTTCCCCTCTTGTCACTGCTTGAACAGAAAGCATCACAACAAAGCAACTCCACGGACCCTCCCCGTAGACGTGCCTTTTCCTTCTGTCAGTTTTGAAAGGGGATGCGCTCCTTCTTCTAATTCTTTATTTCACTGCCATTGCTAGAGCTCCCTCTGTCAAACTTGCTTTCTAACGCCTTTCACTTTACCACTCTGAGTCTGACAGAAAAATAAAGCCAGCCCAAGGACACCCAACCCTTAAGTAACAGGCTGTTCTGCTAGCAAGTGCACATTGACTCTTCATTCCCAGCAATGCGGAAACAGGGAAGTTGGAAACAGATCCAAAGTAATGTACATCCAAATCTGCAATGTGAAAACCTCCCACTTAGGAGCCTTGTAGGCCTGAGAGGTCACACTAGGTACTTGAAACTCTGCCTTGTGCTTAACTAAGCAGTTCATTACCTACCTCCTATCTGCATTTCAGCTGCAACCAAGCAAAGCAGTGTCCAAGCAAAGCAGAAGGACTTTCCTGCAGCGTTGTTTATTCTATTTTCCTGGAATAACTTAAAGACACAGATTGAGCTCTCAGTCTAGCTGAGATGGTCATGGAGCTGGTGTGATGCTATCACTGGGAATCCCTTCTATATTTTGGGAAGGGGAAGGACTTGATCGGGGCAGGGGGTGGGGGGAGGAAAATTGCTATTAATAGGACAGTGGAATTTGGAAAGCCAACCTTAGTTACTGCTAAGAAGCCTGACCCTGGTGTTTGAGTTGCTCTGTTTCCTGGTGTTAAGGGGTCATGAATAGATAACTCCAACAGGAACTTGTGAAGTTTAACAAAGACAAATGTGAAGTCCAGTACCTGGGACAGACCAACCTCATGCATTGGCACAGATGAGGGACTGACTGGCTAGGTGGCAGTTCTGCAGAAAAGCCCCAGGCTATCTGGTAGACAGCAAACTGAACAAGAGTCAGCCCCAGGGCATGGCCCAGAGAAGTTGTGGAATCTCTGTCCTCCAAGATTTTCAAAACATAACTGGGCAAAATCCTGAGCCACTTCCCTAAACTTTGAAATTTGCTCTGCTTTGAGCAGGAAGTTGGACTACATGAGCTCCAGAGGCCCCTTCCAACCTAAATCCTTCTATGGCTCTGTTATAACTAACCCCCAAATTTTCCTTGATTTTTTTTTTTTTCCTCTCCCTGACCTGTGTCAGCCAATGGCTCACCTGTGTGGTTCCCCTGGCTCTGCTGTGTTTCTGTTTCCCTTGCTGTAGGCTGATCCTCTTCCCATGTTTGCCCTGCCTGCCTGCACAGTCTGCTTCCTGCAGCAGCGAGTGGGCAGCATGGGGAGCAGCCGAATAGGGCCAGGAGCTTTCCAGCAGTGCTGAGTGGTTGGGGGTCATGGTCTGATCCTGCAAAGCTCACTCACTGCTGCAGGAGACAGGTGCTGGCAGTCCAGCATGTGACAAGTGTTTGAAGAGGATTGTTCTGAGGTCAAGGAAGGGAAATGAAAATATTATGAAGCAAGGGGAGAGAGGGGGAACACCTTCCCTCTCTTCCTCTCTCCCTGTATTGTCACCTTGCGTCATATTGAGCCCTTCTGGAACAGGCGGCATGTGTGGCAGGTACCGTACGAAGCAGTACAGTTTACAGGAATTTCATCCTGCCCCTCATCTTTCCACTTTTTTCATGAGAGAGAATATCTAAACTTAAAAGCCCATGGAAGGAAGTGGTCACTTCTGATGTTGCTAAACACTAAATGTGCTTGTCTCCAAAACAAGTCATAAGTATAAAGCCAATGACTTCTGGTTTTACTTGGGTCTTTCTGATTTGCTATGAGTGTAAATATACATTATGAGAGCCTTTGGTACAGGGGGAACTTCACTACGTGCTAGGTCTGAGAACCTGGATTCGTTATCAGTCATGTCAAGTATGAATGGACCAGATGGCAAAGTCCTCCCCACTAGCCATACACCATCGTCTTTCTGCTTCGATGCCACCACTGCGCACCTGTGGCCTCTAAGCCTCACTTAGTCTGAGCAAGTTGGAGAGGGTTTATTTGCCATGGGGCTGTAAGCAGCCTCTCCCCAGTCCCTAAAGCACCTAGCTTCCAAGCTCCAAAGCAGCCTTTTATTACAGCCAGGACTTGTATAAAGTGAAACATCTTCCTGGTAAAGTGACTGTCCTGACCCAGGGTCTCCCTCAGCCTGGCAGCTGGGGCACTTTTCTGGGCTAAATCCTTGTGCTAAGTCAGGCAGGGAGGTTTGATTGAGCAGAGGCCTCCCACCACCTTCTGTCCAAGACTGCCAGCAGCAGTGGGCTGCGAGACCACTTCTGCTACAGGGGCCTGATTTAACCCCAAAAGGAGGAAAATAGCTGAATAATCCCACAGGGACAGAAATGTCTTGTATGGCATTAAGTTAGATGGCTGTGTGTCTCTGGAAAGTAGTGTCAAGACACCATCTGAATTTAGCCCGCTGATGTCTCTTTAGGAAGTGTGGGCCACTTCTCTGGGGACTTTCCCAGAGCTTCAGCTCTGTGAGGACTTGGTGTTTACAGTTCGTCTTTCTTCAGGGACATGTGATAGTTCAGATAACAGAATTACAACCTGCAAAGATTTCTTGACCCCCATGTTATGTAAAAATATATGAGAGGCAGATGGAAAAATATAATCCTTGTACATTTCTTCTTGGCTACAGATTCTTTCACTGCTACAGTACATTTTTGGAATTTAGGGCAGAGTCTTCTGAAATGTCAGGATCCTGCTCCTGTAGGAAAAGTAAGAGAGGATTTCTGCTCTATAAAAACACTTAAGTTACTGTGAAGTCAGGAGCAGCCTGCTGTGCTAAATAAACACATTTCTTTTATTCCTCACTCCTGATCTGAGACTGATTTGTCTAAATTCCCCCATTAAGACCTGATTCCTTATTTTGCTGCTGAGGAAATTCTAGTATCCCTATCCCACTGCAAGGAAGCTGGAAGGAAAGCAGTTCCCCTTGGTTTCCTCCTGTTTGTCTGGGTCTGGTCTGTGTGTCAGCTGAGGGCTATTGCTTGCTGCCTCCTTTAAAGACAGGCATATAGGTGCTGCTTCGCATAAAGAATAAAGCCAACAAGACAATGAAAATACTGGAACATACAACCAGTTTATAAGAACAGAATGAAATTCATGTGGTGTAGTGTTCCCCAAATCCTCTCTGCTATTACCAGAACAAATAAGAAGATAGCAAGGAGCTCAGCATTTACCTAGTCTAACAAAGGTTTGCAGACTAAGATAAAAACAAACATTTAGTGTGTGTTTGCCTGTGTATCTTTTACTTAAGTGTTTACAGAAAATACCCCTGGCAATTCTTACTGGATGTGTTTACATAGCACTATGTCAAAAGTTACTATCACATCTAAATGCTGTCAGCTGAACTAGATTTAATGCTTTTCATTGCAACTACTTGCTTCAACAGTGCACCAGGCTAGGTGAATCAGTCTAATACTTGGTCCACAGGGTCTCAGCACAGTTTCAGGGAGATTCAAAAGAGAAATGAAATAGCTCAAATACAGGCTTGGACTAAGGCATCTTGTGGTAGACTGCTTTTTAAAAATTCTTCCAGCTGCTGCCTCACACTTTCTTGTACCAGACTCTGTTAGGCGGATTTCTTTTAAAGACATCTTCAAGCAGACACTAGGAGAATAAGGAATGGGCTAAAATTCTGTTGCTCTGACTTAATTTTAGTGTCTGAAATGCAGTAGAGGATTGTGTTATTGCAACTCAGAAGTGGAACAGAGAAAAGAAGATAATTTTATAGCATTTTACTGTTCTCTTCTGCCAAATATCCACCCTTTTCTTGGTTCTTAAAGGGCGGGTTTTATCCATTTCAATCAATCACAAGGTTGCTACAAAGCCATGGTCTCCAAACATCACTGTCTCATGGGCCAAAAAAGTGAATAAGTAATGTGTTGTTGGCAATATTGTACTTTGCTCTTCATCCCTGTCTTGCTTGGACTGCAGTGACCATAGATTTTTGTGCTTGCAAAGTGGTCTGCGTAATTCTGTGGCCAGCATGTTTTGCCAGCAAAACCACAGCTGGGAGGAGATGATGTTAAATTATGTTGGTTATTAGGAGTTCTCATAATACAAATGTGTAACCTTCTCCTAATGCTCCAATGCATCCCTGCCTTAAGGAAACTTATAGGACAGCCACAGATTTTCCTGTTCTGCTGAAACTCGGGGCTATCTAAACAATTAGGTTTTGGGTTCTCTCATATTACCTGAACAGTTCAAAATGGCTTCAGTGGGAGTCAGGGATCTCTACCACTTTGCACAGAACAGGCTACCTCTTTCTGCTTGTTGGATGACAGGAGGTGACAAGTAACACATACTGAAGCTGTCCAGAGCATGGACTAAGAACATCTTCCTCCCTGGGCCCCTCTGCCAACAGCAGCTGGGTGCAGAGAAATCACAGTTCTTCTTCTGTTCAAGGAAGAAGGGACTTCCTTTCAGCAGCCTGACCATGACAGATCGAGTTGTATCCCCTGCAGCAGACCCCCCTCAGATCCCTGACCTGTCTTAATCAGTTGTAAGGCATGTCAAGTTCAGGCTGTTTCTTGTATAATACAATAAGCCTATAAAGGTTGGGTGTAGCTTGATTTGCTGTCTACAGGGAATCCTAGAGAAAGGGAAGAAAGGTGGGGAAGGGGGCACTGACTGATAGACCCTACAGAAAAAATTATTTTGGAAGAGGGACCAACAAAGCAATTGTTTCACACGCTGTTACTAGGGATATTCCAAGTGCTGAGAAAGTATAAAAGAGCAAAATAGATTATGGTAGTAGGAATGCTAATGAGAAGGAGGGAGAGCTGTGATTAACAGTAGGCAAGTGTGTTTTAAAGAAGGTATCTGCAGAGGCTCTGTCAAAGATCCAAAGCTTGATGAGCAGAAGGAGCCAGCAAGATGGAAACATCTAAAACATTGTCCTATGGCTAATGGGCACCTTGTCTTTGTGCTTGAGAAGCCGCGAGCTAGGGATTGGAAATGAGGAAGTTGTTGGTCAGGGCGTGATGAGTAAGACTGAACATATGTTACTGAGACTCTTCTTGCCCAACATGGGTAACAAAGGGGAGGCAGAAGAGGAAAAGGAGATGGGAATGAAAACTGTGAGTTAGAGACAGGAACAGATGAGAGACCAGCTTGTATAGAGGAAAGGCAGAGAGCAGAAACAGTGAAATAATGCTAATGGGTGGTGGAGGGTGCTACAGAATGCCTTAGGGTCAGGCATAGAATCATAGAAAAAAATCAGGTTGGAAAGGACCCCTGGAGTGATGTAGTTCAACTTACTGCTCAAACCAGGGTTATTTGCCAAGTTAGAGCAGGTTGCTCAGGGCTTTGTGCAAGCGACTTTTTAAAATTTTCAGGGAACATGATTCTGCAACTTCTGTGGGCATTTCTCCACTGATCTTGATGCAGGCCAAGGGGTTTTCTTGATAGTGCTGATTACCAGTAAGAAATGTCTTCCATGGAGGCCTTTGGATTACTAGTTCCTAATGTAATCCACACAGCTCAAAGAAAGTATATCCTGTTACTTTACAATATATCCTAAAGGGTGGCTGGTGTTAGCCATTGTGAAGATGTTTCAGTACCCTTGTTTGAAGACCAGAGTGGAGTGTAATGACTGGATGTTAGCCATCTACACTGAAGTCACCCTTAACTCAAACAATGTTAAAGGAGAAACAAATGTAAGTGTTTGTTTACTAAATCTAAACAATGAAGACATTAATGCCAGAAGGAAAAAAAAACACTTTTGATGCACTTTCCCAGATTTAGATCTGAAAGATTTCTGTGTTCCTATCTGGGAGGCGTTTACCTCACTTGTGTGGACCCACTTGAGTTCTGAATTTTCCTTTTGAGGAAAGAATCATGAAGAACAGTGCTAGCTTTTATGCCCTAAATCTTACCTGGGACTTACTTTGTTGCTTATTCAAATCTCTCTCCCTTTACTCATTGAACTTTTATTTTTTTGATTTCCCTAACTCCAGTATATGGTAGTTTTAAAACTTGTTCCTCTGGGCTATTGTCTCTTTTCATGCCTTGGAAATGAAGATGTCCTTTTCTTATACCATCTCCTTTCTTTGACTGAACTATTAGAGAAAATATGAAGCTTTTACATATGCTGAACCTTATATTCCATATAAATACAAATACAGATGTGCTTCATGCATACAAGTAAGATTAAAGCATGTATCTCATTACTGGCTCAACTGAGATAGCTAATTTCTATCATGTCTGCTTTGATACTGGATATAAGGTCACTAACTTCCAACTCAGTCTTTAAAGAGATAGTGGAGGAAGTGAGGAAGTTGCTTTAATATATTAAGAGATGGAAGAGCAGAGAGATCATAAGAACAGGTTATGGGGAAGAGCTTGGTAAAAAGCAACTAAAGCTTAATAGCAATAAAGCATGACAGCGGAGGCTAGTAGTAATCACTTACATGGCATGATCCCAATGAGAACAATTAAAGTAAATGTCTATCAGAGGTATTAAATATAGGCTAGAACATAGCAATCAGTTTGAGTGATAGCAGGCTGCTGGTGTGCATACAAGATGAAGAGAACTTCTGAAAAACAAAACAGAAAGTCACTTTCCTACATAAGTCTTCCCTGAGCAGGGCTCAGGTGTGCTCCATATAAAGCAAATGGCAATTAATGTGTTTGGGGAACCATGTGCCAGAAATTAATGTCATTACAGCTGTCATTGCATACAGCAAATGTTTTGAATTATTCAAAGTATTTCCCTGACAAAGTATGAGAAATACTGGGTGGATGGGGAACAATCCCAAGCACTTATATAATGAGAGGTTTAGAGTGACAACATTCCTCCATACATCAGGAGATTTTCAGATCTGCTGGAATCTGGATGAATTTTAGTTTCAGAATTTCATGTCAGATCAATTAGACCAGTAAATATCACAGGAACAGTTCCCATTTGCAAAGGGGAAACAGTAAAGATTTGTATAGAAATACTGAAGAGGATTAACAGTTACTGTCTCTAGTGTGCTTGGTCTTGTGTATTCTTCTTGCTGTTACAATTAAGGATTTCTTGTCATTGCTTTTTATGTGTGTCACTATGGTTTTCTATAATTTATTGGGGAGAAAAGAGGGAAAGACATTTCATTTATTATTGTAAATCTCTTATGTGTGCTAATGCACTTTGTTTACAGGTTGGGGGTTGACCTGCTGGAAAGCAGCTCTGTGGAGAAGGACCTGGGAGTGCTGGTGGACACCAAGTTAAGCATGAGGCAGCAATGTGCCCTTGTGGCCAAGAAGGCCAATGGTATCCTGGGCTGCATGAGGAAGAGTGTTGCCAGCAGGTCAAGGGAGGTGATCCTCCCCCTCCACTCAGCCCTGGTGAGGCCACATCTGGAGTTGCTGTTGTCAGTGTAATCACTTCACATAGAATCACAGAATGGTTGAGGTTGGAAGGGACCTCTGGAAATCACCTATTCCAACCCCCCTGCTCAAGCAGGGTCACCTAGAGCACGTTGCACAGGATTGCATCCAGGTGGGTTTTGAATATCTCCATAGAAGGAGACTCCACAACCTCTCGGGGCAACCTGGTCCAGTGCTCTGTCACCCTCACAGTGAAGAAGTTTTTCCTCATGTTCAGATGGAATTGTCTGTGTTTCAGTTTGGGCCCGTTGCCTCGCGTCCTGTCGCTCGGCACCAGTGAAAAGAGTCTGGCTCCATCCTCTTGACACCCTCCCTTCAGATACTTGTACACGTTAATAAGATCTCCTCTCAGCCTTCTCTTCTCCAAGCTAAACAGGCCCAGCTCTCTCAGCCTTTCCTCATAAGAGAGGTGCTCCAGTCCCCTAATCATCTTTGTAGCCTTTCGCTGGACTAGCTCCAGTAGTGCCACATCCCTCTTGTACTGGGGAGCCCAGAACTGGATGCATTACTCCAGATGTCATCCCCTCGGAGAAGGCTATCAGATTGGTTAAGCAGGATTTCCCCTTGGTGAAGCCATGCTGACTACTCCTGATCACCTTCTTATCCTTCACATGCTTGCAGATGGCCTCCAGGATGAGCTGTTCCATCATTTTTCCAGGGATTGAGATGAGGCTGACTGGCCTGTAGTTTCCTGGGTTCTCCTTCTTGCCCTTTTTGAAGGCTGGAGTGACATTGGCTTTCTTCCAGTCCTCAGGCACCTCTCCTCTTCTCCATGACCTTTCAAAGATGATGGAGAGTGGCCTAGCAATGACATCCGCCAGCTCCCTCAGCACTCGTAGGTGCATCCCATCGGGGCCCATGGACTTGTGGATGTCCAGTTTGCCTAAATCATCTCTAACCCAATTCTCCTCAACCAAGGGAAAGTCTTCCTTTGTCCAGACTTTATCTATGGTTTCTAGGATCTGGGATTCTTGAGGGCTGGCCTGAGCAGAAAAGACTGAAGCAAAGAAGGCATTCAGTAAATCTGCTTTCTCTGTATCATTTGTCACCAGGGTCCCTGCCCCATTCAGCAGCAAGACCACATTCTCCCTAGTCTTCTTTTTGTTACTGATGTATTTGAAGAAGCCCTTCTTGCTGTCCTTGACATCCCTTGCCAGATTCAGTTCCAAATGGGCCTTGGCCTTCCTAGTCACATCCCTGCATACTCACACAATGTTCCTATAATGCTCCCAAGTGGCCTGTCCCTGCTTCCATCTTCTGTGCACTTCCTTCTTCTGTTTGAGTTTTGCCAGGAGCTCCTTGTTCATCCATGCAGGTTTCCTGCCCCCTTTGCTTGACTTCCTGCTCATTGGGATGCTTCAATCTTGAGCTTGGAGGAAGCGATGCTTGAACATTAACCAACTCTCTTGGACCCCCCTTCCTTCTAGGGCCCTAACCCATGAGATTCTTCCAAGAAGGTCCCTGAAGAGGCCAAAATTTGCTCTCCTGAAGTCCAGTGTTTTGATCATACTTTTTGTCCTGACATTTTTCCTGTCAACCATTGCTTTGACTTTGAAGAGCTGAGGAGAAATAAGGAGGAAGCTAGTAACAACCTAGTGTGATTTCTTGTCCTGTCTGTTTGTTTCTCTCTTTCACTTCCTTTTCCTCAACTTCCAATAAATAAGATGGTTCAAGCATTTTATTTTAGGACTTTTTCAGAAGACCCTGGGGGTTGATGGAGAGTTGCCCCTTTGACTCTGTAAGCCTTGAGAAAGGTGTCTTGGCAAGCAGGGCTGGACGTGCCAGGTCTGATATGGCCTGAGAGAAGAGTGGATGTGCCTGTATGCCTGCAGGTATCAAGATGTCCCTGTGGGCGGTCATATGAAAACACATCTGGGAACCTGAGGGATCAGGGATGCAGCAAAGACTGTTTGATGAGACAGGAAACTTGGCTCTCTCCCTTGGCCAGGCTTTGTGTATGCTTTACCGTTACAAAGCTGCAACCCCAATGACAGCAGTAGCTTTTCTTTTGATTTTACAAAAGCAAAGAAAAGAGATTTTCAATTCACAAAAAAACAAGGTGGAGAGATGCGTCATTACAATATTACTAAGTAAATCTCTCCAGTGCAGAAATTCTCTTTATTATCACTTTAGCCTTATGGTAAGCTGACCTTTGTTGTAAAACTAATAATACCCTTTATCTAAGAAACAAAAAGAATGTCAATCTTCTGTCACAGCAATCAACCATATCAAATGATATATTTATTTGTAACTGTGATTTTGTCTTATATTCCCATTAAGATTTAAAGGAAAACTGTATTGAAATGAAGCGTAAGAGAGTAGAATAAATTCGTATGGAACATAATTTTATAAATGATCTTGTGCGCCTTCATGTGCTGTCTTGTTTGGAATTTAAATCAAAACTGAAATAGTGACTCTAAATCCGGAGTTTAAAAATTATTAACACTGAAAAATAGCTTATAGTCTGTTGCTGAGCCATCCTGTTTCCTCAGCTTGTTCACTTCTGATGCCTTCTGCAAAGCAGAAGATGGAGAAGCACATTTCTCATCACACTCTAGCTGCTCATACACACATCAGTCCTTAATGTCAGACTCCTCATACCCTTGGATGAGTTCAAAATATGAAACCTCAGCCTGAGAACTGCTGAGGCATTCATCTCAGGGAGGCAGGCAGAGTCCTTTGCAGTGCTCTGCAGCTCTCTTCAGCAATCATTCAAGTTGCAATCTGACAATATCCAAAGCTCTGTTAGAATGATATAGTGATTCCTGCACTCCTATTATTAAAAGGCAAATCCTGTTTTCGGGTTTCCATTTTTAAAGCTCCCCAGCATTTCACACTGTCTTATTCTCGTAGTTAAAGATGGCGAGGATGAGAGAGAGAGGAGGAGTCGTTCATTCTTTTTTTTTTTCCATTGGTTCTTGTTTAGTTGCTGAAAGTAGTTTTCACAATATACAGTCTTGTTACATTCTTTGGTGCTCTCTAAATCTAGCACCACAAATCTGCCTCTTTTTCTCTCTCTCTTTTTTTTTTTTCAAATCCATCTTCTGTGGACAACATCCCTGTCTGAGGACCAGTTTGTGTGCTGTCCCTCTTTTCAGCTTGATTAATGTAAATGTTTCTTCTCTCTGGCCTTATGGCCTAGAACTCTCCCCCACATCAGACTACCTAATACGCCACTACTAAAATAATTTCTTGACTCACCAGGCAAGTAATGACCTGCCTGAGTTGCTTGAAAATCCTAATATGTGATATTTCCCATTCAAATACTCTCCTCAGATTATGTGCCTCTCAGTACAGGACTTTATGCAATATTTTCCATATTGGCATTTTTTATTTCTAACCATCTTGTTTTACAGTTCTTTTTTAACAGGGTGTGGCTTTTAAAAGGATATGGGCCATCCTGGGGAGGGCTTTGTGAGAAGGAATCACGTGAGATGCTGAACTCTTGAGCTTCAAGGGAAAGGCTGTACCTCATCATCAGTTCTGCAGTCCTCCAAAAGGTTGGATTACTCACCAGCCTCAAAACTGCACAAATGCTGATCACTTGTTGCAGAGGTGATGAGTTCTTCAACTGTCTATCTGTTTTAGGCATCCACAGAAGGAAAGGCATAACCAAGGGTTTGGCTTCCAGAGAGCTTAAAGGAATTAATCTTATAGTTTACTGATCAAGTTTTAAACCTACAGCTTTTCAGATGATAGAAATTTTCAGTTCCTGAAAAATAGGCCTTTTTAGGCATCTCAACTGGGCAGTTTTGACACAAGGCCCTGTAGTAAGTGTCTTGTCTGGTAACTAGCCTGCTGATGTTTTTAACTGATAATAACTCTTTTTAATTGCTAATCTAATGATTTCTGCTGTGTCTACTCCCTTTATTTCTCGCTTTTCTCACTCTGCATCCCACATATGAAGGAAGAAGTATGAGATGATGCTTTATTTAGAGTCCATCACTGCCTCTGCCTGGGGCAGCAGAACAAGAGGACATATTTTATCTGGCTCAATTGCATAGTTCTCTGTCTTCCTTCAGGTTGCTTCCTCTCAAGTTTGTCTTGAAGTTCAGTTACTGCAGAGGCACTGGAAACTATCATTGACATTCAGAGCACAGAAAATATTTTTGAGTTCTCCAACCAGTCTAAAATCTTCTTTAATTAAAGTGAAATGAATTAGATTCTCTTGCAGTAAGAAAGCTCTCTATTCTGGCCCTAGTAGTACTGGGATTTATAGAAAGAGCCTTAGGTGATGCCTTAAAAGGCAAACTAGTGGTATGTGGGTTCTGGTAATTAGTTTGGTTTAGTAACTTCTATGGCACTGGCAGAAGAGGGCAGTCACCTGCAACTTTTACACCATGTTTGGGCCTAAAGGCACTGCATATTACAAACCTCCCATTTGGAGGCCAGAAAAAGCCTGGTCACCATGCGACATTCCTGTCAGAACACAAAGATTTGATGTTTTCTAGCTAAGTGCTGCAGGTGCTTCTGATGGCACCTAAAATCTGAGAGGAATGCAGGAATCCTTCCACTAGGATTTACTTGGCTTTTTTCACAATTATGGCAGACCGGAGGAAAACTTCTATTGCAGCACTTTTCCCTCTGCTTCCTCACCAAGTAACATTGCCTCCTCATCCAGGTTAATTTAAGCCTGAGACAAAGAAACACAGTTTCTAAGTGAGTCAGAGCATCACATTGTCTGTATTCAATGAAAATTAAATGAAAAGAGACCAAGTTGCTTACTAAGATAGCTCTAGCTGTTACCACCTCATTCTGCATTGCAAACATGTTTAGTGGAAGTAGTGATTTACCATACCACTCATTAAAGCAGAACTTTTCCTCGCACGAATGGTTCTTGTGTCAGGGCATAGGAGGCATATTTCTGAGCATGGGCTTGAAATTTATTTCTTGTTTTTACTGTAAAAGACCTCTACCTCTTCTTTCTGGGGCAGTGCTATTAACAAGCACTAGTAACAAAGTATGTTTTTCTATCATGCACTTTCCTTGGGTCTCAGCCTGTGTGGGACAAGAAGGTAGATTAGAAGGTGATCTACAATAAGACACTTTCACACTAATTCTTCTTAATGAAGCAATGCTGATCATGAAGATTTAGCTTATCTGTCTGTCTTGAGTTAGAGGAATTACCATGATTAGTTCTATTTTTTTTCTGTTGATATCTCAGCGACTAAACAACACAAACACTAAGTCTGGCAATTCATAACACTATTCCCGTTCTCTCCCATTCTGTGTTACAAAACCTGAAAGACATGGAACCAGCTTGTAGGCCACAGTTATTTTTATCACACCGTGATCCCTAGTAGAAGGGGCTCTTCTCTCTCCTCTGCACTTCCTAAATAATCTCAGTTGGGTCAATCAGCTTGGTCAGGCCCACATGCCAGGTAGATTTCTGGGGGATCAGACAGGAGAAAACACAGGGGCAGAAGTTACTTTTTCACCCATCTGCCCTGTTTAATCTATGCTTGGCTTTATAAGGCATAAAGTCATTACCGCTATGTGATTGATACTTTTCTGAATCTACCAACCAGGCAGAATCCCCTGCTGGTACGTGAGTATTTCTGCCTGTTGCCGGTGTCAGCAACTCCATAGGAGGCTTCTGTCTTTCTGTGCGAAGCCTGAAACCACATCACAGAGGAATATTGGGTGAATCTTGACTAGGAAAAATACCATGTTTGGTTTTTGCCACTCTAAATCTCCAAGGCCAAAGCAGGCCAAAGCATACACTAAAAGAAATCCAAGGTCCTCACACTCTGTGGTTTCTTTTCTGACTTGATGGTATTTGACACCACGCTATATGCTTGAGGACAGGCTTACTTGGTGTTGCCTGTGTGTTTCCAAAACCAGGGCCCTGGAGGGTAATTTGGTCTTGAAAATGAGATGAGTGGCCAGATAACCTGAATAGTGTTACCCTCTGCAGAGGATTTGTTGTCAAGAACTGCGCCAAAGTCTGTGGCTTGGGATGTCAGGCACATTACTCAGACAGCAGTTACAGCCATTTCTGGGTCAAGGACTGAGACAAGGATTGGGTATGAAATTGCCCTTCCCTCTTAACACAATGCTGTAAAATAAATAAATATGAAAAGCAATTCCAGGAACTGTGGGGTGAAAATTGGAGAGGAGCAAATTGCTTGAGCTGCTGCCAAAAGAGACAACTATGGACATTCTTTGTGGCAGTCAAATTCTCTTTACAATTATCGTTACAGTGCTGTAGTGCCTTGGAGCCCTTCCCATGGAGCAAGACCTCACTGGTCTCAATAATTCTTTTCAGTGAGCGTTCTCCATTTCATTAGAGAAAGCATTTCCAGCCATACCCCCATCCTTACAGGTGTTTTGAATCTCTATTGCAATGAAGGAGAGACTCTCCTATGACACCTCCACACCATGAGCCTACCCAGGGGTGCAGCATTGGTTTTCTTCAGTGTTTCCTGGTTGCTGGCCATGAGAAGTGCGCAAAGGAAAACACAGCAGGAGAAAAGGGCAAAGGCAGCCCCTTGATCTTTGGGAGATAGCAGCTGATGGGAAAGAGCAGCAGTAGCCACAGTCTGTGGTTTCTAAGTTCAAAGTGTTTACAGCATCAGTTTAAGGTACTGCTGCTCCTGTAACTAACTGGCTGATGGAGCTGTCTATGGGACTAGGCTACAACCTGGTTTATGGAACTGACCTAGCTTTAAAAAACAAAGTTAGGCTTTTTAATCTCAGTGTAAAAACAAAACAAACAAACTGCACTGAATTGACACTCTGCCTTTGAGTTATTGCACTGATCTGATGCATAAAGACTGATAAACTAAAGCCCTAGGTTTTCATTCCTGCCCCTGCTACGTGATTTGAGTTAGTGTTTATGTCTCCTTATGGAAACAGTTGATTCCAAGTGCCTGTCATGTGCACCTGTGGACCTCTCCAAGCTGAGCAGGCAATAGAAAAGACTTATCCTTTTCCCTCAAAGAGAAGATTTTTAAAAAGGTGTAAAGCAAAAGTAAAGCAAAAGACAGGGCGGGCAAACAGGTGGCTACAAAAACTTGTCTTTTCTGGATAAAATAAATGTTATTACTGTCGTGTGCTACCCATACACTAAAAACTTTATTTTCAACTCCCCAAAAGAAGAAAAAAACATACAAAAGCCCCACAAGAAATGTACTGAACAAATTATCATTTCACATGTATAACAGTACCATTTGCACTTCTATAGGTTCCTCTCAAAACATTTGTTAGTCGCTAGCTGTCGCTAGAGAATTTCCCACATGAACAGTTCTTACTATTACAGTCATGAACCTGAGGTGGGGAGAGAGAAAATGGATGTGTTTCTAAACCTCATTCCCTCGGTCTTTCTAACTATTGTTGAAGAGGTAACTTGTTTTCAAAGTAGCTGAGCAGATTAACAAAATAACAGTTGCTTAGGGGCAGACAACACATGCTTTGCTACTGAATATGGAAGGATGGGTGAAATCATTCTTCGATCCACCACAGTCTCCTCATTCATCTTCATTGTAAACCGAGTTCTCATTTCCAAGGCAGGCTGCCAGTATCATCAATGTCACAGCGGCTCTTTTGTTGCTGCTGGGACCACTCTTTTTGATGGACAGTAGAAATTTGTCTGGTTTTTCAATTCTGGTCCTCACTGCACAGTTCAGGCATGAGAAACTAATAACCTGGACATTGCTACTGCATTGATTTTCGGGCAATGTATTCTATCATTTTATGGCACTGAGCTAGACACTGTTGCTTTCATTCTCTGCTGAGGAAATTTAGTAACATTTCTATGAAAGAAAAATACTTTTTTCCATAAAAAAGTATTTCCATTTTTCTGTACTTTTTTCATTCTTTGTTCTTTACTGTAATTTCTCAAGTGACTGCATTTTTTTATTTCTTAACTGAGCCATTGAAAATTTCCATCCCAGTTTAAGTGATCTCTCAGAATCTAATCTAAATGACTACCCAGCAGTAGAAATGGCAACTGAAACCCAGGTGGTTTGAAAAATGAACAGAATGAGAACTGACTGAAGGTAAGTCCATCTTGACTTGTGTGTACCTGCCTTCCATCCTCTCCCCAGCATCCTGTTGGATATTGAGCTTATTTAGTATGAGCACTTCAGAATGTGGTGCTAAAATCCAGATAACAATCTCCCCATAGCAGTAAGCTGGATTTATCCATTACCTTGCAGCTTCAACACTGCAGTAAAAAAAGTTTTGTACTCTCAAAGAACTCCTTTGCCTAGTGAAACACTGCCTTTTGTTTAAAGAAAACTGTACAGAATCACATTGAGTGGAGAGGACTTTTCCAGACTTTTTCATATAAAAATAACACATCAAATGGAGCCCTAAAGGCAAGCAGTGAAGGTTAGCAGCATGGAGTCATTATAGCACAGGTCAGTTGGAGAACCACCCGGTTGACCATGCAGCTTCTTTCAGGGAAAGTGTAAAATGTGTTGTTACATGGGGAATGGTAATTCAGTCTGCAAGGTCAGTGCCTCCTGGTAGGAGTTCAGCAAAGACCAGTAACTCTGGACCATTATTGTTTTATTAATATGTTTAATTTTGGCAGTGGGAATAAGATGACTGAGCAGAGGTGTCCTGCTGACCATTAGAAGTGGTATACCAAAGACATGTTCTCTAAGTTCACTGCAGATTTCTGAGCATGTGAATGGGTTTCAGAAATACTAATATGTTAAAATAAATGAGACTAAAGTTTCATTTTAGTCTGCTTCCTCTGAGAAGACTCTTTTCTTGGATGAGGAGAGGAAGTGAGATAAAATGATGTCATCCGTTTCCTAACTGTTGACCCTATATATTAAAGTCATCCCTCAAAAATTACAAGATGACAGAATAATCATATCTTAAAAATAACTTTAAAATGTTAATTGCTTTTCAGTTTTTGACCTTCTAGAGTGCATTTGGAGAAGAGAAGGCTGAGAGGAGATCTTATCAATGTGTACAAGTATCTGAAGGGAGGGCGTTGAGAGGATGGAGCCAGACTCTTTTCACTGGTGCCCAGTGACAGGACGTGAGGCAACAGGCACAAACTGAAACACAGACAATTCCATCTGAACATGAGGAAAAACTTCTTCACTGTGAGGGTGACAGAGCACTGGACCAGGTTGCCCCGAGAGGTTGTGGAGTCTCCTTCTCTGGAGCTATTCAAAACCCGCCTGGATGCAAACCTGTGCAACATGCTCTAGGTGACCTTGCTTGAGCAGGGGGGGTTGGACTAGATGATCTCCAGAGGTCCCTTCCAACCTCAGCGATTCTGTGATTCTGTGATTCTGTATCATGGTTTCTCCTCTAAAATCACGAGCATTGGGAACTTGTATTTAAATGAAAACTTACAGTATTGCCTTATTATGTGATGCAGAGGATTATGAATATCAAGAATAATACCAAATATTGCAAAAGCTTACACACTACTTTAAGATCTTGTCTTTGTCTGTAACTTGGGGTTGTGGAAAACACATTTTCTGTTCTGACTCCAGCTACTGGTGGAAGAAGTTATTGTCCACAGCAGTTGCAAACCACACTTTTGTCATAGTTACCAGCCTTTCTCTTCTCATGCAGCTCTTCCAAACACTCTCTAAATTGATTCAGTCGGAACTAGTTGAGTCAGCTCATGGACTAACAATTTGCTGTTTAGCTTAAATATAAGCCCATTAAGCCAATATACCTGACTGTGCATGAAGTGAATTAGGGAGTACCCACCTGAACTGCTCTGCTGGCTGCCTGGAGGAAGTGGTAAAATCTGGGAGGGAAAAGAGCCAGTTTGTCAGTAAAAAGCACCCATCATGATGAGAAGAGGCTTTCCTTTCTGGGCCAGACCTGTGCTTTTCTTGCTTCTCCTTTCTCAACTGCAGTGCCCTTTGCTGTATAAAGCTAAGGAATGAGCATAGTGTTTGTCAAACCTGCTGGAATGTTTTGTGTATCCATCTATTTACTGCGTTAATTGCTTCCCAAAGGGGGCTGATGTGCTGCTTTTCCATGCAATGACTATTAAGCACTATCAGTTATGATTCTCTACCTAGTGGTGATCTATGACAGATTTTTCTTCAGAAGATGCTGCTAATTGTCATAGCATGAAGAGAACAAAGATGTAAATACGATTTACATGTTGAATACCACCATGGAGATGATTATTCAGTCACTGCTACCACTTTGAAAACATACTGTCCCATGCAAATAGCTAACAAATTACCCAGACATTTTGCTCAGACCTTAGCTCAAATTATATTACTATTATTTGGCAATTGTGATTACGTTTGGTGCTGCACACACAGTAATAATGCTCTGATATTGTCCCAGAGAAACTGTGTCAGATAAATATCTGCTTCACCTGAGATTTAGCAGCCCTGTGATATACTGTTGGCCAACTGCAACTTGTATGTGCTTGAACACATTTTTTTAAATTTCCTTCCTCCTCCTGTCCAGGCAGATATTGAGCATTGGCACCCTGCCAGTTATAAAAGCCATATGTTTGCATGGAAGCACCAAACTGGCTGCAAATGGAAGCGAAACTGGCTGGAAGATAGTGCTGAAGATGCATTGTGGCAATGGGGAGCATCAGGCACTGTGTGGAGTCTGGGGGAGTCTGTTAAGCCACATTTTTCCCTTGCACAGTTCTCGGTAGTCTTGGGTCCAGATGAGTAGCCTGGGGCTCAGGTAAAGTCATTTTGGTCATCAGCAAAGGCTAAGACTGGAATTTGGCATTCCCACACCAATACTGTGTGTTCATGGCCCTGTGAGTCAAGTGCCATAGGCACCCGCTAAGCTATTTGTGCCATGCCATGACATATTTGCCCTGACATTTACCTGGTAGGCGGTGGAAAGTCTTCTGGAAGCTGACACAAATTTTGTAGCTATGAGAGAAGCTGGGGAAACTTGGTCATGAGGTTGAATTTGTTAAGGCTGGATACCGGTGAGCCCAGAGGGCCCGAGAGCCGGCTCCCACCGAGAGCAGGGGTCCAAGCCCGCAGCGGCAGAGGGGCTGGGGGCAGCTGCGGGGAGGCCGTAGGCCTGGGCCAGCTAGTGCAGAGACCCGTTTGTGTGTGTGCATCCGTGACTAAGAGACGAGGGGATCCGTGGGTCCACACAGCGTGCGCGCTGGCCGTTCCAAACAGAGCTGCCCGTTTCTCCCAGGTGGCAAGTGGATTTGCGCTTCGAGGGCAGCACAGCACCCACGCACCAGCAGCCCACGTGGCCCTAACCTTCCCTGTGGAAACGTCCCGCCCGGCCCGTGGGCGGGCTGCCACCAGCACGCAGGCACAGCAGCGCTCTCGCGGGGGCGGTTTCACCTAGAAAGCCGCTTTTTATTCTTTTTTTGTTTGACCCTTCCTGCTGCCAGGGCCCTCGCCCCGCCTCCGGGTGCATCGCCCCGCCCCTCTCCCCGCCTCCGGGTGCATCGCCCCGCCCCTCGCCCCGCCCCTCGCCCCGCCGCTGTTTACGACAGCGCCGTACGCACGGTGAGGCTGCCCGGCGGCTGCTTTACGGTGGGGTGCGGCCATGGCGTCGGGCCTGGAGAGCGAGGCGCAGCTGGCGGCGCGCAAGGAGCAGAGGCGGCGGGAGCGAGAGGCGCTGCTGGCGCAGGTGGGACCCCTGCCCTCCCCCCCGGCAGGCCCTCTCCCCCGGCAGGCCCTCTCCTCCCCCCGGGCAGGCCCGCTGCGGCGCTCCGGCGCGGCCCCGCGGCGAGGGGAGGCCTCCGCCGGCGGCCCTGCCCTGCCCGGGGAGGGGGGCTCGGCCCCGAGGCGGCCTGGCCTGGTCCCGATGGCCGGGGGCTCCTTGGGGAGACCCCCTTCTCCCCTAGGGAGAGCCCCGTGCCCCTCGGCCAAAAAGGACCGTATCACCGGGCAGTGACGAGAAGCAAGCAGGAACTTGCTTTTGATTGGCAGCAGCCTCATTATACGCTTTGCCGTTTACAGTGGTGTTGATCCATTCAGTATTTCACATATCATTTATGTGCGTCTTTTATTCAAAGACAATGTTGATAAGAAAAAAGGCAAGTCAGTGAACAGCAGCAGCTTTGCCAGAACACTTTTATTTGCTCTTTGAAATCAAAGAAGTTCATGAATATAAGAATAGTAAAAGAGTGTATTGTAGGACATTTGAAGGCTATGGAAAGCTCTGTGTAAGAAGTTAACTTAGAACACCTTGGATAACATATGGCACTGAATATCCTTGTTCCTCTCGATGACTTTCTTAATAAATAATATTGAAATGCAGCTCTTCAGAGATAAGTTTATTGCTTTGTGCTATAATGTATTGAACTATCCTGAAATTCTCATTTTATAGAAAGTCCAATCCAACTGGATTGTGATATTAAATATGCTACAATCTCTGGAAAAGGTCATGTGAATTTAGCTTTAACCTGTCAGCAGGTTCAATTAAGTCTCAGTTCAGGAAGACACAGTAAAGCTCAGAAATGAGGTTTGGTTGCAGTGGTGTTGAAAAATTCAACAGCAATGAAACAAAGCTGCTGTCAGAGAGGAAGAGGTTGAAGTGGCTCATGTGAGCACTTAGTCATGCAGAGGATGTGGGATAAGAGGAGGTAAAGGTATTTTGGCAGAGTTTGAGTTGATACTAGAAAGCACAATATATCGAGTATAGTGGCCTACTCTTCCACTGTTAGGATGTCTCAGAGTCCTTGATGGCATTGTAGCCTTGTAGGTCCTAACCCTCTATGTTCCACCATTCTTATAAGTTTGTATGCTGTTCATCATCTTTGTTAAAAGTATTAGAAAAAAAATACTTTGAGGTTTTAGGATGAAACTAAATCTAAATCCATCCCCTCAGAAAAAGAAGACCAAATCAGAAAACAGACCAACCAAAAAACCTAACCTCCCCTTGATAGTACTCTTCCTGAAGTTTTATGCAGGAAAAAATTGCAAATGATAAATTGGTTGGGTTTTTTTGTTTGCGTCTCTCCTTCTTACTAGAGAAGGATAAACAGTCCTAAATTGAAAAAAAAAAAAGTATTTGTGAAGTTATGAACTCTTAAAGATGTTCATCTGTTCATTAAAATATGTATATTATCAATAACATCCATAAATGAGAATGGTTTAATGTTTTAAGTGTACTGACTTTCTCTGCTTCACTTAGACTAATTTGATTATGGTCAGATTGCCTGTTGCTAGAAAAGCATTGTTGCAGCACTTTTATCCTGGTGCATTTTCATCCTCTTTCTTGTAAGGCAAAAAAGAAATGGGCTTAGTTTGTCAGATTTACTGTGCTGTGTATGGCTTAAAAAAAGGAGTGAGAGGCTTGATGGAGGTTGGGAACACTGTGTGATAGGGTGGTAGAAGAGCAGTAACTTTTAACATGTGGCTAACATGTGGTCAAGATATTCATTTGATGTTTGAGGAGAGGAGCTGTGCTGGACCTCATAGTTGCAAGCAAGGAAAAACTGGTTGGAGATGTGAAAGTTGGGGGCAGCCTGGGCAGCAGGTGGAGTTCAGGATCCTGCAAGGAGGGAGCAGGACAAAAAGTAGGATTGCACCCCTGGACTTCAGGAGATCAGACTTGAGGATGTTCAGGGACCGGCTTGGAAGAATCTCATGGGCTATGACCGTGGAGGGGAGAGGGGTCCAAGAGAGCTCATTGATATTCAAGGATCACCTCCTCCAGGCTCAAGAATGGTTCATCCCAACAAGCAGGAAATTGAGTAAAGGTGGCAGGAGGCCTTCACGGATGAACAAGGAGCTATGGAAAAAACTCAAATATAAGGAAGAGTACAAGAGGTGGAAGCAGGGACAGGTGACATGGGAGGAATATAGAGATGGTGTCTGAGCACGCAGGGATGGGGTGAGGAGAGCCAAAGCGCATCTGGAGTTGAATCTGATGAGGGATGTGAAAGACAACAAGAAAGGCTTCTCCCAAGTACTTAAGCAGCAAGAGAAAGGCTAGGGGAAGTGTGGGCCTGCTGCTGAATGGGGCAGGGGCCCTGGTGACAAAGGACACAGAAAAGACTGAATGCCTTCTTCACCTCAGTCTTTTCTGGTAAGACTGGCCTTTGGGAATCTGAGGCCTCTGAGACCAGAGGGAAGGTCTGGAGAAAGGAGGACTTAGGAGAGGAGGATCAGGTTAGGGACCACTTTTAAACAAACTGGACATGCACAAGTGCATGGGCCATGATGGGATGCATCTGTGAGTGCTGAGGGAGCTGGCAGATGACATTGTGAGGCCAATCTTGATTATCCTTGAAAGGCCATGGCAACTGGGAGAGGTTCCCGAGGCCTGGAAAAGAGGAAGTGTTGCTCCTATCTTTAGGAAGGGCAGGAAGGAGGATGTAGGAAACTACGGGCCGCTCAGGCTCACCTTGATCCGTGGGAAGGTGATGGAGGAACTAATCCTGGATACCATTTGCAGGCATGTGAAGGACAGGAAGGTGATCAGGAGTAGTCAGCATGGATTTCTGAGGGGAAATGGTGCCTAACCAAGACGATAGCCTTCTGTGATGAGATGACTGGCTTAGTGGATGAGAGGAGAGCAGTGGATGTTGTCTATCTTGACTTCAGTAAGTCTTTTGATACTGTCTCCGCTAACATCTTTATAGACAAGCTGATGAAGTGCAGGCTAGAGAAGTGGGCAGTGAGGTGGATTGAAAACTGTCTAAACGACTGGACTTAGAGGGTTGTAATCAGTGGCATGAAGTGTAGCTGGAGGCCAGTCACTCGTGGTGTCCCCCAGGGCTTCATCCTGGGGCCAGTACTGTTTAATATCTTCATTAATGGCCTGGGGCTGAATACATCCTCGGCAAGTTTTTAGATGACCCAAAGCTGGGAGGAGTGGCTGATATGCCAGATGGTTGTGCTGCCATTCAGAGAGACCTTGACACGCTGGAGAAAAGGGCTGATGGGAACCTCACGAAGTTCAGAGGGCAATGCCAAGTCCTGCACCTGGGGAGGAATAACCTGATGCACCAGAACTGGCCAGGGAGCAGATTTGCAAAGAAGGGCCTGGGGTCCTGGTGGACAGCAAGTTGAATATGGGCCTGTGATGTGCTCTCGTGGCAATGGTGGCCAACAGCATCCTGAGCTGGATTAGGCTGAGTCTTGCCTGCAAATTGAGGGAGGTGATCCTTCCCCTCTCCTCAGCCTTGGTGAGGCCACACCTGGAGTGCTATGTCCGGTTCTGGGCTCTCAAGTACAAGAAAGACAGGGAGCTACTGGAGTGAGACAAGCAAAGAGTGACAAAGAGGATTAAGGAATGGGAGCATTTGTCATATAAGGAGAGTCTGAGTGAGTTGGGACTGTTCAGCCTGCAGCAGAGAAGGCTCGGGGGTATCTTTTCAAAATGTAAAAATACATGATAGGAGGGTGTAAAGAAGATGGAGCCAAACTCTTCTCAGTGGTGCTCGATGATAGGACAAGAGGCAATGGGCACAAACTGAAACACAGGAAATTCTCCCTGAACTTAAGGAAACACTTATTTACTTTGAGGGTGGTTTAACGCTGGAGCACGTTGCCTGGAGAGGTTATGGAATCTCCATCTGTGGATACTCAAATGCCATCTGGACAGGGTCCTGGGCAACTGCTCTAGGTGATTGCTTGAGCAGGGGGATTGGACCAGATGCTCTCCAGGGGTCCTTTCCAACCTCAACTATTCTGTGATTCTGTGTTATCTTGGAAGTTCCTGCTTTTTGCTTTGGGAAAGACAACTGGGAAGCTGCATAGGTCTGATGCTTCAGTCATGATGCTCCCAGATACTCTACAGTTTACAGAAGTGACTGTGCTTCAGCAGTTCTGTTTCTGGAAAGATGAGAGGAGATGTTCAACTAGATTCACCGTAAGGAGCTCTTAGTTATAGAGATACTGCAAATATTTAGTCTGTGTAGGTTGGGCTAAAATGAAAGGAAGCCCTTTAACTCTGGTTACAGATACCTTTTGTTTGTTGAGGGTTAGGACTGCAAGTAATTTAAGGGAACCTTTCCTGTATCTTCAGAAGTAATTTGCCCAAAATCACTGAGCTGACTAGAAAAATCAGGAATTAGCTGGGTATTTTTTTTTTTGAAAATTCCATATACACAAAAATCAAGAGATTATTTAGTAGATTTTGAAACAGTTGTAGAAATAGAATTGATTTCTTCATTAGCTTTTACATTTAAAACAAAGAAACTAGAAGATTGCTTCTTGTTGATTTTTAGTTCTCTTTCATGATTTTTGCTGGTTATGATTATCTCACACACTTCAGTTGAAGAACCAAAAAAACCCTGAATGCCTCGACAGAGATTTTTCTTTTAAATTTTGGAAACATCTTTTGTGTAGTCTGTCTTCCCAACTGCACTGGTAAAGCACAGCAGCTGGTTATGTTTATCATATTGATCAGTAATCAAATAATTAAGTGTTGACATGCAAATTGTTATCAAGCTCCTGAAATAGCATCTTGTTTTGATGTGTAGGATAGTTTATAACACCACTGTTTGAGTTTGCAAGTTTAGAAAGAGAAAATAATCTGGGTATTTTTGTAAATGCAGGAACGTATGCTTTTTTAGATGAGAACATGGATTTTCCATAAAAACTACCAATAATACAATCTTGAATCAGTCCCTGAATCTGTACTATGACATGGCATTTCTGTGATTTGGTGTTGATCATCATTTGCTCTGTAGTTTTTGGTGGACCTGGATGAGTCTTTTACTCTTTTGTCTCTATGGTTGATGTGATTTGGCCATTGCTTATATAGAAATCCTGTCTTTTAATTGTTAGGGATGGATGATAGCTGGCAAATTTCTCTTGATGGCAGTACATATTGATTAAAAATTACCTACTACTGGATTACCTACTACTGTAGGTAAATAAGATCTTACTCATTATTTCACAAAGATGTGAAGATATGTTTTTCAAACAATGTAGATAAAATGATGGTACCTTGAAACAGTCTCATTGTACAATATGAAATTGTGTTTAATTTTACTTATTTAGGTTTCTGAAAAAATTGAGATGTGCAATCCCTTATTATTTTAATATGTCTCATTTCATTCTTTTGGCTTAGTCCTCTACCTGTATTTTACATTTTTTATGTTTTATTTTCTTTAAAAACCTGACCTAAACCTTATAAAAGCAGTGTGTAACAATATCACTGAGTGCACTGTGTTTGAACTCTAAACAACCTGTGAAATGAGCAGGTTTTCTCAGTGAAGTAGTTTTAGGTATTTCTTCTTAAATCAGCTTAACTGTTGTTATGTGAATGGTATTTGCAGAAATGATTAACTGCTTTGGCAATATTTTACACTTCATTTTTAGTGAAAAATTACAGAAATTAATCTTAAACAGAAATTAATAGCAAAACATGTCACTGTTTTGGTTTTTAGAGCTGTTATTCATTGGAAACTGTTTATATGCTGTAATACTAAGCCATTTCATGTTCTTTCCCTTTTAAAATCCATCAGAAGTGTTACATCCTTGACTGTCTTTCAGAGGAAGTAAGCGTGTCAATACTATTATACTCACTGAAATCTTAAATCATTAATTAATATTAGGGGAGTAATAGCACCGAGAAGTGAATCCTTTTTTTACAAAAGGTCTTCATACTTCTGACAAAGCAGTTCTATATGCATTTTTGCAATCCACACCTTTGATTTAAAAGACAGGTCATTTTAGAAGCCTACTGATGTCTCAGTTTTTATATTCTGTTAGTCCTTCTTTTAGAGCTCTCTCTGCCACAGGTCTGGAGAGGTTCTGGGTCAACATGATTCCTACAGTTTGCTAGCAGTAGTAGCTGCAGGCAGGTGTCTGTTCCTCTGCGGCGTCTGCAGCTGTCCCAGCAGAAACTGTTACTGCCTCCCAGCTGCTGCTGAAGGAAGAGTGCCATCGCCTACAGTCTGCTTTCTGAATTGCATGTCAGATTGTTCTGGGATCATTTTTGGTCACAACAAGTTTGAAAATTGTTTCCATGGTCTGTCTTGTGTACCTTTTGACAGGTGCAAATGACAAAGAGCAGTGATGTTTTCAGCTGGCACAGCTGCATCTGCAGGAGGATGAGGGTACAGGCAGCACTGGTACAGTTGTGATATGGCAGCTTAGGGTGGAAACTAATCCCTTTTGTATGTCTCCACTGCTGTCCTCCTTGGTAAGGCTTCAGAGATGTAACAATAATGGGAATATTGAGGATAGAGAAACATAGCCTAAGCATTCGTGAAAATAAGTGTGTTACCAAGATTGAAAATGTGTACAGGAGCATCAGAATTATCAGAGAAGGCATGTCCGGGTTCCCTGAAGATAAGCATTCATATAACCAAGCTTCTCCAGCCCTGAGCTTTGTAATGATGTAAGCTGGGAGAGTAACGCAGGCCACAGAAACTTCTCTGATAGTTTAATGTGGAAACTGGTAAATGAATAGAATGGATTATATGACAGGATTGAGATAGTCCTGAAATTAGAAATGAAACCTCATTGTTTAGATTTTGGGTGTCTTATGTTGATATCTTAAGGACTGGGCTAGCTTTTTTGTCTTTTGAATTTGTTAACAGAAAGTGGTTTCCCAAAGGAGTTGTTCCACACTACTTTGTCCTCCAGTCTCCTTCCTCCCCAGGCTGCGCTTTTTTTTCTTCCTTCCTGATGTCAGAACTGGTAGCTTGCATGACCTTGTAAGAGGACTAGTTTGGAAGCTAGATCTGCAGAAAGCTGTCCCCTGTTCTTGGTAGGATTCATCTTCTGTCAGTATAGTTCCCTGAAGTGGCCAGGTCAATGCAAGGAGAGTGGTGGGACGCACAGGTGGGAGTGCAGAGAAGAGAGGTGTGGAAGTGGAGCCTTGCCCTTCAATGGCAGGTAACCATTCAAACAGCTCAGCTGTGAAGTCGTACTTGATCTCTCTTTGCTGATTGTGTTTGTTACACTACATTGATATGGTATTGGGCTATGGAGTTTCTTCTGACTGTTTGTTGCAGGAAAAAGGAATTTTTTCTTTGTTTTGATGGAGAAGTTGTCTTTTGGACGGTGGCATTTTTCATTTTATCCTAAAGAGTTAGAGATTGACCACAGTTAATGATGGGACATTGCATGGTCTTTCTAGTGGTATTGAAAATTCTCTCTGCCCTTGCTGAGAGCTGAGTTGATAATCAGAGTTTGGGCCAGTAAAGAGTGCTGGTCAGGGTTTCTGGGCACTGGAGAGGGAGTGGTTTAGCCTCCCTCACTAAGGTATGGTGTGACCCACTTCTGGAAGTCTTTTGGGTGCTGTCATGTAACAACTTCTGTTTATTGTGCAACCTAGTGCTGCCATTGGCAGTGCCTTTGATCTTTTCTGCTTCTTCCTGGGGTGGCATACTGTAATTTTTGCAGGTTTTGGTGTTTGTCTCTGGTGTATTATAGGCTGTTTGGAGCAAGTTTTATAGTTAGCACAGCAGATGCTCTGGTCGACAATTGTGCAGGACTGGCCTTAATGACCTACCTCATCCCTGTACTGAAAAATTGGGAGAACTTTCCCTGAACTCGATTTCCTTCCTCTTTCAGAGGGGACTGTGAAATCCAAGCTCCTTTGGCTTGTTTGCAGTAAAGACTCTGAAGAGTTTGCTCTGTCCACCTTGGCTAACATTGCTACCATATTGCTGTAGAGTACTGTTTTTATAACGGATTACTGACAGATCTTTCATAGTGCTTTGCCAGCATTATGCTTCACCTTGTGCCTGTTGCAAAGAGGACTATGAGTAAGTTTATTAGGGTACCCCAGAAGTATGATATGTAGCATGCTGCTTACCCTTCTTGGTAATTGCTTTTAATGGTACTATGTGTTTGTGTGGTGCTTGCACCCTCACTTGCATTGCTCTGAAATAGAAGTTATTTCAGAAATATAGCATCTTATATTTATGGTGAAGAAACATAAAAATGTTGTTGCAGTGGTGACCTAAAATGTATCTAATGTTAAGTACTTGTCTGTAAAGGTGAAAGGATAAATTGTTGGATATTTTTGTATTAATGAAACTTCATTTGAAATAAATGCTTAAATTGCTGTGGGTTGAGAGATGTGAAACTATTAGAGTTGGCCTCTATAGCATAGCAGAATAAGTCTGACAGGGGACTTAATTATAAAATGTAGAAAGGGAAGAGAAAATAGATGGATGCTAGTTAGCCACGCATGATTATAAAAGACAAGTAGAATAGGAGGTTAAGGTCTGAAGCTAATAAAGAAAGTAGCTTAGATTTCCCCTCTTCTCACCCAAGTGATGCTTGAAATAATTGGGGGAGTGGTGAGGGGAAAATCTTCCTTGACTATAAAAATGAATATTGTAATTTGATGGTAGAGGGAGCTAGATAGATATGTACATCCAGAGGTTACAGCTGCTAGCATTCTAGTGTGGTATTAAATTGATAATTCAGGTAAAAATATAAGTTTAGTCTTTTATAAATCCCTAGGCAGCTTTTTTTGTTTTACTTATGGATATTGTTAATGATCATCTATATTTTGTATCTTGGTCTAAGAAAAAACAAACTTTTGTCTGCTGCTTTTTGTGTCTGTCTCTCTTTTTAACAGTCTGGTGGTAGTGTCACTACAGGTTCATCTTGTCCAATCCTGTGTCATCCAGTATTCAGGAGACCACAGTCTGCAGTTTAATGATGATTTAGAGTCATTCTGTGTTCTGAGTATATATTTGCATACTTTAGTCAGAAGTATGATCAACCTCTTTTATTAGGATCATGTATTTCATTTACCTAAATGCTTGCCTGTATTTTTTCTGTTTATTGTAGAGCTAATAAAAAGTGTTCCTGCTCCTTTTGTACTTTATTTATAATATTAACTTCATTTTACTCAATGTATATTTGTAAGTTTTGTAAATTTGTCATTTTTGAAGGAAATAGTAATTTTATTTAAAATATACTTTTTATTATAGAGAAGGGTAGGAGTCTAAATCACAAAAAAGACTAGTAGATGAATAGGAAGAAAGTAGTGGAGAATAAATGAAGGAGGGTCACTTGAAGAGTACCCCCCCCAAAAGAAAATAAAATGTCTGAAATGTAAAGGGGGAATGTGTTTGGGGGGCAAAAAAGAGGAAAAATAGGAGAAGTTAATGATTCTTAAAAAGAAAACTTGAAAACACAGGAGAGAGAGAAAATTTGTTTTATTGTTTGATACTCTTGTAATGTATGAAACAAGGCAGCCAGTTCCAAATACGTAACACTGTCACCCTTTGGACTGCTTAGTTTGCTAAATAGCTTCTAATTGAAGGACTTTGACAAAGGTTTTTGCAAGTTATATACGTTATATGAATTCTATTTAATTTTTTTTTTTGTAGATGGGCGTGTACTAATATTTAAGGAGAACGCAGGAGTAATTTAGATTATTTAGTTATCAGTGCTCAGTTGGAATATATTTTTGATTTATCTTCTTATTTAATACTACTGTTCTTTTGTTGTTAAAATGGACACATTGGCTAAGGAACCATTGAAATGCTAATGTGCAATCTATATTGTAATTCTGATAGTGATGTGTTTGTAAAGGTGTATTCATAATCTGGGCTGTGATGCAAGTTGAATAGGTTTGTGTCAATTGCTGCTTAAAATTGCATAGACTATGTGATTAAAGATTTATTTAGTTTTGGTTAACCTTAATTAAAGGTTTTAAAATGGAATGTGATAATGTTATCTGATAATGTTATCTGTAGAGCAAATTTGAGGTGATATCAGATAAATACCCTGTTTGTTGATAAACCAGCAGATGATCAACTTGTTCTAATGCTTATCTTATCCCTACTTGCCTTTGTGATTTGTTGCAGATAAAGTGAGAGTATGATTTCTTATTTATCTCAAACAGATGATATGAAGTGTTATTTTTGAGATTTTGAATATATCTATTTTCAGATTCTGTATTGTGTTTTATCTGGAGCTTTTATTTGATATCTTTAACACTGTACTGAGTTTTCAGCAGCAATAAGAAAGAAATCTAAAAATACTTTGGAAGAGAACATGCAAATTTGACTTGATTTGAAGCAACAATGTGTTTTCTGCTTTATACAATCAGCATGTTGATTTGTATTCGTACATAGATGTAATCTCAGCTAACCAAGAGAGTCCTATAAATTCTGTGTAATGATAAACTGATGATGTGGTTAAAGTCTACCAGTGTCTTTAAATAACTGTTTGGGAATTTACACATTTCAGTGGTGAAAATACCAAGTTGGTGAAAATAATTTTACTGTACAACTAGAAATAAAATAGTGCATTTATATTTAAAATATTTTTGACCTGACAAATACCCAGAAATCGGGGCACCCATTCTTACTCACTATGCATGAAATTTGCTTTGCAAGTGGTTGTAGGGTGCAGACCCACTAGTGTGCTGTTTTTGCTGCTCCGTGGTGGGGATGCAGGCTCTCTGGAAGCCCATCTTCAGGGACTGTTAGGGTAGTACAGAAGCAGCTGGCATTTACTGTCTAATTGGGCCGGCCCAAAGATTTTACTTCCTGATTTACAGGTTTGTGGTAACAGTTTTATAATAATATCTGCTCCTTGGCTGTTTGCAAAACTAAAACTTAATTCAGCTTCTCATGGGAGTGTGAGATACTGACACAGGATCTCGTCCTTTCTCTAAGGAAGAGAAAAATGTTGTTACTGTAGGCCCACACCTTGCATACAAAGGGAGATGACAGACTTGCATCTTCCAGTATTAACTTTCTAGTCAGGAAATGAGTATATTAAATGAAGAGGTGTTGACAAGCTGATCTCGATTGACCTTCATTTGAGGTATTCATAGGTTAATATGCCTAAGAATTGATGAAAGGATGGATGTGAACTGTTAACTTGAGCCTCAGGCCTTTCTCTACCAAAAGTGAAACAGAGTATGTGGAAAGCTTGTCCTTTCCCCATCTAAATCTTGACAAGAAAGTCTGTTTACTTGTGGAGCAAACAAGCTTGAAGTCTCTATTTTGTTGTTTTTTTTGCCATCTAGAACATTGGTCAAGTTCCCTGTTAGCCAGCTTTTGGTACACTTATCTCTAGTGTCCGTCTCTATCTAGTTATAAACTTAAGTTTTGTGTGTGTTCGGTTTGTAGGCATTTTATGAGTTGCATAGCTGAGGATATTACCCTTCACTTGTCCATGAATGTGGCAGGATTAGTTACTTTATTTTGGTCAGATGAATATATTTTTAAGACAGAAAGACCTTCATGGTCTGTATGGACTAGACCAGGGAATAACAGTCAGTGATTTCTGCATCGAGTTTCAGGGGTTTTGTTCAAGCTTGATATGTGTTGTGTGGTGGCCAGGGTTAGCTAAAAGAGCTTTTGGATCGTGTTAAGGCAGTAAAGAACTCACCTGCGTTTCTAGACTTCTGGGCGGGTTTGAAGTACTTGGGCTATGCTTAACAGCTACTTCACTCTTACTGGATTATAGTCCTGCTTATTCTTCTGTTTTGTTTATTTATGAAACTCAAAACTGTTTTGATGCTGGAATGAACATCTCAACATGCTCTAACTCCATCCTTATCCCTGCCTTTTGAATTCAAAGATATAGCATTCACTCAGTCCCTGGTAGACCATCTGCTTTGTTCTAGAGCTGGAAGTCCCAATAATTTTCATCCACTTAAGAAAATTTCCAGTTCTTGGCCTCTTTATTCTAGTTGACTTACGCTAACTTGTTTTGGTTTCTCAAAGTCTCTCCTTCTGAAATTAAGAGCCCTGGGTATGAACCTTCCTTTTTTTTTTTTTTTTTTTTTTGAGTTTAAATGCATTAGAAAGATCATCACCTTCTGGGGCTACTATGAAAGTAAAGGATGAAGCTTTAAAAGGGTGCTTCATTTAGGCACAGGCATGTGTAGTATTTTGATTTTTGTTCTTTATGCCATTTTCAATATTGCTAATAGCATTGTTCAAAAAAATATATTAGCACTCCTAATTTAAGAGTTGGCTTTTTTTTTTTTTTTAAATCTTATTTTTTAGATTGTACTTCTGTTCTTTGAACTGTTATGGTGAAAGAGCACCTACTGCTGTTCTTTCTCCAAGCCTCTCTTTCTAGCCATACAAAAGCTAAAATTTTTTTGGTAAGAAATACAAGTGTTATTTTCTACTTAAAAAGGTGAACTTTCCATGAAACTTCAGAAGTTCTGGAACTGGAAGATGCAGAACCCTGCTATTCTTCTTCCCTAATGATTTAAGACTAGTAAAATCATAGGGAAAAGAAATGCTGTGGTTTTCATTTTCAGTCTCAAAAAGGGAAATCCTTCCTGAGAGCATGGACCTCTGCAGTTCCAGATTTTTCACCTGGCTGAGGTGATTTCCAAAGCTGAATGTGCACAAAGATTGAATTGCGAACAGTTTACTTTTTAAATTAATAGCTGGTGAGCAGTGCTTTGGAATAGAATAATTGACCAGAGTTTTTTTTTTTTTTTTTAGAAATAGAAAATCAGAAAGTCAAGCCCACTTTATGATATATTATGTAGTTCGTGAAGGTTATAAGAACAGAAGGCTTTTCAAAAGGGAGAACAGAAGCTGAATGTCTTATGTCACCCCATTATTTAGGATAATAGGATGGTATCAGTGCTAGAAGAGCTGCAAAGCTGTAGACTGAAGAAGGGCGGTATGTAATGTGGTTTAACTGAATTTCCCATTTAACATGTAATCCTAAAGTATTTTTAATGCTGTCCTTTTAAAATAAAAGTTCTCAGGAACAGTTCTTAGAATTGTGCTCTGTTGCGTTATAGCATGACTTACAAAGGTGTGTGTGCGTAAGTAATGCTGCTGAAATCTGACTCTTTTTCTCCTCTGTTCACGTTAGGCCAAAATTACTTATGAGAAGGAGCAGAAGCAAAAGCTACTAAAGCATCTGCGAGGTGAAGATACATGGATGCTTGCTGATGTGAACAAACGTGTGGAACAACTGGAAAAGGTGATGCAACTGTAAATCATTGAATTGAATTTTTAGTTTTTCACTACCTTCATATGAACAGAAAGCTTTGGTGGCTTTAAGATGATCTAAAAAACCTCTCAGCTTCTAAATTCCTTTTGCTTCAAAGTTAGCTTTCTTAAACTGGAAATAATCTTCTAGTCAGAAAGAGGAAAAACTTCTGTAGTTCAGTTACAGCTTTAATTTCTACCAAATGCAGAAGAGCAAGTACTGCCAGACAAGAATAATACCAGGAGAAGAATTACAGAGGATCCAAGGCTTTTTAGCAAGCCCTTGTGTGGAGGATCACAAGAAAAGCCCTAATGGCACTCAGAATATTCCATTCTCTGGTATTAGTTTAAAATCTGTGTAGATATTTCAAAAAAGGACAGATGTATGTTGACACAGTGATTCCTAAGGAAATAGCTTTGACCAAAATAAACAGTGTATGGAAGATGTATGTATAATTAGAGTGCCTTATTTCCAGTGAAAAATATGTTGGGGGCAGGGGGGAAGATGTCTCTTGTAGATGTGAGGCATAAAAACTAGAAGAAATACAAGAGAGAGGGTAATAGAAATGAATAAAATATGTAGCTGTGTCCAGCTGTGTGCAAGTTTTGCCTTTTTTTCAATGCGAGTTGGTTAGTGGGTTGTGATCGTATTTCTTCTGTGTTGGAGATCTGGTTTAGTTGATTTCATTTACAGATGTTTACTTGTAGGAACATTCTGTGCCAAAGAAAAAGAAAAAGGATAAACATTCAAGAAAACTGAAGAAAGAAAAGAAGAAAAGCAAAAAACAAAAATCTGAAAAGAAGGATGACTTCCTTGATAGTTCTTCAGTAAGTAAAAATGTCTTCTGAAGCATTTTAAAATTTCTTAAAACCTGCATTCTTTTAGTCTCTGTGGATAGACATGTTTAGTAGTCCTGTGTCTTACTCTTACCATTTTCTGTTGGGAAACACTGTGGCAAAGTGTGTCTTTTTAATATACCAAGTATTTAATCAATTTAAAAGGTGCCATTATTTGAATGTCTTCACATTTTCTGATATTCTTTTCACTCATTAGGAACTAAGAGGTTTACAGTTTTTCAGCAGAAAGAAATTGAACTTTTGGGGAACTTTTGGGAGAGAGCAGAGGCATTCATATGTTTTTTGTAGTCAGTGGTATATATGATGGAACAATGTGTCTAAAATTGCAAATACTTGACTTTGATTTTAAGCCTGAATTAAACCTGCTGCCTTTTTCCATGGATGTTCAACTGGGGCTTACTTGTCCATGAGTCCAAAGGAAGGTTCTAACTTGTGCATTTGAATCTGTATGCCTTTACATTGAAGGGCACTGCAGCAAAGCAGTACAAGAGACTTGATTGCAAATCAGGATGCTGCTTTGTGGCTGCTGTGTGTAAAATGCTAAGAGGATGTGTTGGTGCAAGTCAGGTAGCACTGTGATTTTCTTCGTAGAGATTCTCTTTCATTGAGAGATTCATGTATGCAGTATGATGAGATTTCTTTTCCAGGGACAGATAACAGAAGTGAACTGTGTTTTTTAGGACGGGGAAGTAACCTAAGCCACAAATTGATCCCACATTTCCTATGGGAAGCATCAAAAAACCTCAGATTGCATCAGTGAATCCCAAGATACAGCACAGTCCTGACTGATACCTATAATCTAAAGTCTGTTATTTGCGTGACAGGTTCCTATAAATAACAGAGAAATTCTGTTCAATAGAGGGCTTTTGCTCCAAGCATAAAATCTCAGTGCACCGTTTGCAATTGCAAGTGTGGGAAGTGGGATATGGAAATAGAAGGAGAGAGAATGTGAAGAGCTTTATAACACATTGTATTATTGGTTTTACATTAATTGTTTTTATGTAAAACACAATTGGTCATGAATTTAGAAATTTTGTATTTGTAATGTCATAAAAACAGTTTTTTTGTTTTGTTTTTATTGTGACAGTTTTGTCTCTAGCAGCTTTATAATTCTATTAAACCACCAGCATGAGCTAGAGTTCTTGCATACTCTGTTGATGTGCTCATGAAGCCTGGTGTGAGGTTTTGATCGTGATGTAACAATTTCCTTGTGAAAATATCAATATTATTTTTACTATCATTATTATTAAACTAATAAACAGTATTAAATTAATAATGCCTAGCAATATGCATCAAGTTTGATTAACAATACACTTTAGTATTTTATTTTTATCAATGTATAATAGTATGTTATAGTGTTATAATTATTCTTTACATCAAACTCAATATTTTTAGGATTCTTCAGTTGAATGGGTTGAGTCAAATGTGTTGCAGTCAGATAATACAGAAAAGGCTTGGAAGGTCAACGAGCAATCAGATACTATGAAAGAACCTTCCCTACAGGTGAGCAGTCTGATAACTATTCCAGAAATAAATTCAGCATGACCAAATGTGAAACTTGGTTAGGTTTTCTGAGAGCTCTTTTGAAATGTGTTGAACAAAAACTTATTTCACAGACAAATGCCTGTGTTTATCTAGGTAAATATTACATTTCTTTCACTGAAAGACTTCCACCTGATAGTTATTTAGTATTTGACAAGGCACTAAACTTAATGTTGCCTCATACCCGTTCCTGTTGTTATATTTTGAGCTTGATTGCCTTAATGAGGATGGATTAAATATCTTGACTAGACATGTTATTTTTTCTTCCTGTTTAAGGTGGTTTTTCTACAAGTGAGTGGAGTTTTGCTTCTGTGATGCTTGAACAGATATAAGGAAGTAAGGGAGGTGCCAAACTTTTCAGCAGCAATATTTATGGAATCAAGGCCTCTTTTGGTCTTCCTAGGTGGATTCTGTGCATGATAAGTAATGTTTATTCTGGAAAACTGAGTCGTTCTGAATTGAGCTGCTGTGATTTTAATAACATAAGTGTAGTCACATATTCATAACATTTTCTTTCGGTTGTATTAAAACAATTATTTTGAATTTAGTATCTAATTTAGTGTCTAAGTTTGCGCAGAAGGGCGCATGAAGGCACCTTCATTTCTGATCCCTGTGGTGTATGCTTCCTCAAGTATGGTTGTGACACACCGCAGAGCACATTCCCCAGTGGCTGTTGGAGTTGCTGTGTCAGAGGCTTGGACCCAGACCAACCCTCTGACAGCTGATGCAGCTCTACAGGTCCCAGGCTGCAGGGAGTGCTTGGGGCCTCTCCAGGAGGCCTGGGCTGGCAGTCAGCTCTCCTGCAGGAGGTGTGCTGCTGTTGATGAGTTGTGTCCTCAGGTAAGGGAGTTACAGGAGGAGATCAGTAGGCTGCGCGGCATCCGAGAAGATGAGCAAGAGATAGATAGGGTATTCTCGGAGACTGTACAACTTCAGGAGTCCCAACCCCCTGCAGCAGTGGAGTTGCTGGAGGGCTCTGTGCTGTGTGAAATGGTACATCATAACACCGTAGAAGAAGGCTGGAAACTGGTCACTGCTCGTGGGAGGAGAAAGGCTCCTACTCCTCCTGAAGACTTGCAGCTGAAGAAC
>NW_020449329.1:0-1829 GCF_003343035.1 Apteryx rowi | reverse complement strand
TGCCCTCTCCCCAGCCCACCCAGCAGAGCGGCCCACACTGGGGGTCGCCCCGCAGCAGTGCCCACCGCAGGGTGCTGCAGAGCTTGGGGCACTCACAACCTCAGCCCCAGCCCCTGCCCAGGACAGCACCAGAGTCCTGGCCCTGGGGCTCCTCAGGCACATCCTGCTGCCCCAGTAACAGAGACACCTTCCTCGCACAGGTGCACACATGAAAGGGTCTTTCTTTCTGTTCCTCCCCTGCACACTCATGCACCCCTGCTCTTCCCCTGGATGTCCCTGCTCCCCACACAGCCTTTCCCCACCTGAGTGCTGGCCTGGCCTGCAGTTCTTGAACTGGGCTTTGAGCTCATCCCCCCCAAACCTGTGGACAACCCCAGAACAGCAAAAGGCCCTCTTCGGGTGCAATTTCTTGACACGGTGTATTCTTGACACCAACTTTGGAAGAGGAGTCCAGCCTCCTGGCATTGCACTGACGACAGCCCCTTTCATTACAGTGGTGCTTGTAGGGAGGTCAGCTCTGATACAGGGGTTCGTATTGCTTGTTCCTGCCTGTAGTCACAGGACTGTGAATGTAGACACAGCAGTACTGTCACCATGGTACAACAGACCTCAGGGCTTAAACAAATACTAGGGTGTCAGAGTCCAATGCTCTCTGACCAGGTTCTCTTAGGTATTCCACACATGGAGGGAGTCATGTTTAAGAACAAATTTACATTTTTGAAGATATTTGACATTACACAGGATTTGGATTTAGCAGAGTGATACAGCCATAACCTGAAATCACAAGGCATGTCTAAGTTTCACTTAGCTGAATACAGCAATTGCAACATCCAGTTGCGTGACAGTACAACTGTGATTCCCATTACTGGTCTCTACAACATGCTCCCTGTCACAACGCTGAGCACCCCCAGTTGCTGGGAAGGAATCTATAGTTTGAAAACAGCTCCAGCCCATTGCGGCCTACAATGTTCTTTTATTAGTTGTTTGTTTTTTATACTCTGTGTTGGGCTGAGCCATACAGTCTCCCCCTCCCCGTCCCCCTCCACATGCTGGTCTGGCTAACTCAGGCAGACATTCACTCTCTTTTGATTAACTCAGAGAAAATCATGTACACCAGGAGCTGATCCACTCAGCTGTGAAACAGCCAGCTGATCCACTCAACTGATATAGCTGTTTATCTACAACAAGGGCCACCTTCCAGTCCCCCTTGTGCTGTGATAAATTCAGTTTTCCTTGCAACAGCCATGGTGGTCCATCACACCCTCTGTTCTTCCCTGAACCTTCTTCCATTATGGGGATTGATTGGTGGGTCACAGTCGAATAAGCAGAGAGGTACGTTTCTGGAAGTATGTACTAAGTTACCAGACTAGAAAGCACATAGGTGCTTTTGGCAAAATAAACACCTGCAGCTATGACAAGAGGCTTCTAGGCTTAAATAGA
This sequence comes from Apteryx rowi, assembly GCF_003343035.1. Classification (NCBI taxonomy): domain Eukaryota; kingdom Metazoa; phylum Chordata; class Aves; order Apterygiformes; family Apterygidae; genus Apteryx; species Apteryx rowi. Next base: position 389 of record NW_020449329.1, on the reverse strand, counting down.
GTCAAGTATGAAATTCAATGAACACACTCAGGGGTTTGAAAAAGAAGGATTGCTTTTTTACTAATTGAAATTGCCAATTTAAATGCACTCGTGCCAGGGAAACTTCCATGTGAGTTCACATGAGGCTAGCTGCTTTGCTTTTGGAAAATGGAGCTAAAACGTTTTAAGTATTACAACAATCTTTTTAGACAATGGACAGACATCTTCCAATTCTAACCGTGCCACCTGAATAGGCCTACACCCTCCACTTGTATTAATGGACGGCATGATTTATACACTGTATAATGTGCTTCAGCCTAAATCAGTCCAGTCTGCTCATCAGCTGCTTGAACTAAGTGAGGTAATTTTGCCTTCAGCCCAATTGGGAGTCCTCCTATTAACCTGTTTGC
>NW_020449328.1:0-1889 GCF_003343035.1 Apteryx rowi | reverse complement strand
TGTAGTATGGATGCAGGTCCGAGGTAGAGCTGAGGAGTCAGGTCAGCAGGACAGGGACAGGGTCAAGTTAGCAACTGAGTGGTGCAGGGCCAGGCACAGGCATGTCCATGGCATAACTCAGGCAAGGCCCAAGGAAAAGGGGAGCAGCTCCCCAGCAGGGGGGATGAGGCCTCGCAATGAAGCTGGTCACTCACAGTCTCCCCTGCCCTTGTGTCCAGCAGATCCCCCTCCCTGTCTGCCTGCAGACCCTCCAGCAACTCCTGCTTCCCCAGGGACAGAGCAGCCTGCTCTGAGCTGGGGCACAGAGAAGCCTGTTTCTCCTTCTCATTTTCTATCTCTGAATGCTCACCTACTCTCTCCTGGGGCATCCCTGCACCCCAGAAAGCCTTTCCCCACATGACTGTGTCTGTTCTGGCCTGGCTGTTCCTGCACCCCCTGCCTTATGTTCCCCACAGGGCTCTGGGCTGGCGGTGCTGCTCCGCAGAGCGAGCACGCTGTGGGGCCACGGGGTGACTCCTGACCCAGCTCTGGCAATGCTGGTTGGGGCAGGAAGCAGACCCAGCTGGACAGGCATCACCACCACTGATACTGCTGACGCGTGTCTGTGCTCATGGATGGTGCTCAGAGTGACCCCAGGGCATTTGCAATGGCAGGAGATGTGTTTGGGTGTGCACTAGCTCCAGCCTGTGGTGTTTCACAGGGGGTGCAGGAATAACTGCAGGCCCCCTTCCCTGGGCCTCCTGGGTCCTCACTGCCTCTCCTGCAATCACAGAGCTGTCATTTCCCTATGCATACCTGGATTTAGTGCTTTACCTCTTGGTGACTCCACTGTGGACCATCCCTCAATTTGTGAGGCTCCACTCACTGGCCACCCGCAGGCCAGTCCCTGGAGATCCCCTGAGCTCTCCTGGGTGCTCAGATTCCCCTCCAGAAGGATGGACATTTCTCATCAGTACTGTCCCCTGTGGGACAGCCTGGTGCAGGCAATTCAGAGACCATTCTTCATCTCCACTGGCACTGGTCACCAAGAAATGAGCTCTGAATCCAGCCATCAGTCCCTAACAGATCACACTGGCACTCTCAGCTCATCCCCCAGAGCCCACGGAGTTCACAAGCAGAACACCAGACCCTTTAGTGGTGCAATCCCTGCAGCATATTTTTGACTCCAGCTTCTGAAGAAAGGCCAGACTTCAGACACGTCACACAGGAGAGCCCCTTTTATTATGGAAATGTTATTCTGGAAGCCAGGTCTGGCATGAGGGTGCTCAGTGCCTGCCTGGTCCTATCTGAGCTCACAGAAATGCACAGGGAAGCACCACGTGACAGGAGTGCTTAGGCCATATACACACATGAGAGCACAGCAGGACGGTGTGGAAATTAGGAGAAGAGCCCTGAAAGGAGAAAGTCCTGCTGCTGTTGGTGGACGAGTCTCCAGGAAAGCTGCAGCCCTCACTCGGAGGCTGCAACAAGGATATGCCTGCTGTGGCAGTGTAGGGATGCTCCTGAGGAGCAGAGGGTCTATCCCCACAAGTTGCATCCAGACTCTCCTCCCCCCAATCCCACTCTGCTGTGAATGYTGGAGCACTGAAGAGGGAAGGGACCAGCCCATGGTGACAGCAGGCTGCCACACTCGCAGGAGAGGGGTGTGAGATCACACCCTGACTGGGGCTAGGTCTCCTAAAGGAGATGGGACCCATGGTCTCACCCCGTTGGTACTCATCCGAGCCTGACTCTGGGACCCTGAGCTCCCTTGGTGGCAGTGCCGAAAGGGACACTGCAAAGGGAAACTCTCCTCATTGCCCTGAGGGCATCCGAGGGAGCTGAGACTGGCAGGCTCTGAGGTTTCCCCATCTCTGCTGATGAAGGGGGAAGCCTGGCTTCCTGCTTCA
>NW_020449327.1:0-1947 GCF_003343035.1 Apteryx rowi | reverse complement strand
CTCGGATCGGCCCCGGCGGGGTCGGCCACGGCCCTGCCGGAGCGTCGAGAAGACGGTCGAACTTGACTATCTAGAGGAAGTAAAAGTCGTAACAAGGTTTCCGTAGGTGAACCTGCGGAAGGATCAYYACCGGGGTGTCGCGCGGGTGCGCTGTGCCGGGCGTCTGGCCGTGCCGCTGATTCCCCCGCTCCGCGCGCCAAGGGGGCCCCGCGGTGGGGCCCCGGGCGCGGAGCGGCACCTCCCGCCCGCTACGTGTAGGAGGGGGCGCCATGGGGGGCCCTGGGTGCGGAGTGGGTTGCCCATGGGGCACGTTCTCCCCTCGGAATCTGGGGCTTACCTCCGGGCTGTTGACCCGACCCCCCCCCCGAGCACGCTGCGGCTCCTCCGCCCTGCAGCCTCCTCCCGCCTCCGTTCCCCGCTGCCACCGCTGCCCGTGCCAGCACATGGCCGAGCCTTCCTGCTGCCGTCCCCTGCCCACCCCCCACTCCATCGCTGCTCCAGCCAGCTTCCCCCGAGGACCCTGCTGCTATCACCAGTTCCTCCCGGGGCTACGCCTGTCTGAGCATCGCTTGACGGTCAATCGTCACCCCCGTTGTCGCGTTGGCGCCGCCCCTCGGGGGTGCGGGGGATGTGGGGGAGGCGTGGCAGCAGCGGCGGCGGCGGCGGTGCACAGCAGTGGCAGTGGAGAGTCGGCAGCGGAGCCAGGACACCGGTGCGTGCACCGGTGGCCCTGGTCTTCCTGCCCGCCGGGATCCGGCGCCCGGCCACCTGCACCAGCCGCGGCCAGTGTGCCTTGCCGCGCCTGTGCCTGCCCTCCTTGCCCTCCGAGCCCGGTGGCCACCACTGCGCAGGGCATGCATTGTGGGGTGGCGTGGCTGGGGCGCCTTGCAGGCCCGTGCCCCGGGGAGAGGGTGCCTCTTCTTCCTCGCATGGCCGGGCCTTCGTCCCCCTAAGTGCAGACTCAGGGAAACCCCCCGCTCCCGGAGCGCCCGCTTTGCGGAGTTCGTCCTGCTGGGCCCCCCCCAGCTTGGGTCGGTTGCGGTGGCCCGGCGCGCCTCGTCACCGCTGCCCGCCACCACCGCCAGTGCTGCCATCTGGGCTTCTCTGCTTCTCCTCCACCACTCTCCCAGTGGTGCGCTGGTCCCCTGTTCCCCTCCAGGGGGGGATGGCCAGCTGCCTTCCACTCCCTGCACCCTGACTGCCGCCGTTTCGGCGTGCCACCGGGCCACCCCCCTCCCTGCGGCGCGCCCGCGTCTGTCGTGTGTGCCGAGCCACTTCCACCCGCCAGCTGGCATCAGCCATGGCGTTACATTGAGGCCAGCAGCGATGGCACGCGGGTGCGGCGCGGCGGGGCAGGGGCAGCACAGGCGTGCATGCCGTTGGGCGGTGAGATGGGCGCGAAGGGAGGGGAGGGCGCCCTGCCGTGCCGTGCCGGAGTGAGAGCAGAGGCAGCGGCTGGGAGGAGGAGAGGCAAGCCCCCAGGCAGCGGAGGGCTGCGCGAGTGCGTGAGCGAGCGAGCGTGCGGCAGGGAGCCGGGCCTGCGGGAGGCGCGGACCTCGCCCTCCGGCCCCGCGTGGCTGTCTGCGGGTGGGTACCACGGTGGTACCGCACCGTGCTGCCGCGCGCGTGTGTCGGAGGGCCCCCCCGCTGTCCTACCCCCCCGCGTGGCAGCGACCCCACGGGGGGTCACCACGCTGCTTCCCCCCTTGCCCTGGCGGCGGGGGCCTCGGGCCATGCCGCGGCCGACGGGTGCGTGCCCACCAGTTCCACCTTGCCTCGGGCCTGCTGCGGGAGTCGAAAGCTCGAGGGGCGGGCGCGCGCCCCGTCTCCATCCGATTGCGACCTCAGACGCGGCGACCCGCTGAATTTAAGCATATTAGTCAGCGGAGGAAAAGAAACTAACCAGGATTCCCTCAGTAACGGCGAGTGAAGAGGGAAGAGCCCAGC
>NW_020449326.1:0-1957 GCF_003343035.1 Apteryx rowi | reverse complement strand
GTGGCTCCCGCCTCGGCTCCGCCCCCCCCTCAAGCGGGCGGGGCTGACCTCTGACCTTTCCCAGCGAGGTCAGAGGCGGGGCCGGGGGGGCGGGGTCATGACCCCTCCCCTCCCCCCCAACCTGGGTGCGCCCAGCGCGGCTCCCAGGGGGGAGGAGGAGGAGGAAGGGGGCGGGGTCAGGGGGAAGCCCCGCCCACCCTCACACATGGGTGCAGGGAGGGGGGGCGTGGCCCCCTCACTGGCCCCGCCCAGAGCACCATAAGGAAGGGGAGGGCGGGGCCAAGCCAGGCCCCACCCCCTGCTTTCCTGCAAAGGGGGGGCGGGGCCTCCAAGTGGGAGGGGGCCTCCTGGGGGCGTGGCCACCAGGAACCCAGGCAGAGCCCCCCCCCGGATGCGGCAGGGGGGGCGTGGCTTATGCAGGGGCGTGTCCCCCATTGCGGGTGTGGCTCCAGGTGGGGGCGTGGCCTCCTTGGGGGGTGTGGCCATGGCCACAGTCCCCCTCCTTGGGGGGATGTGTGGCCACCTTGGGGGCGTGTCCACCCTTGTGGGTGTGGTCTCCCTGTGGGCGTGGCTCCATAGGGGGCGTGTACACCCTTGTGGGTGTGGCCACCAGGCTCCCATGGGTCACCCAAGGGCTGTGGGAGGGGCCATGCCCAGGAGGGAGCAGAGCAACCACAACACGGGGCAGCAGCCCCATCCTGGGAAGGAAGGAGGCAGGGGAAGAGGCAGGGGGGGCGTGGCCTGGGTGGTGGACGTGGCTCCATGGGGGCGTGGCCTCCTCGTGGGGGCATGGCCACCAGGTCCCCCACCTGGAGCAGAGCAACCACAACAAGGGGGCAGCCCCAGTCCAAGAAGGAAGGAGGCAGGGGAAGGGGCAGGAGGGGGGCGTGGCCTGATATGGGGCGTGTCCTTGTGGGAGTGGCCTCCGGGGTGGGCGTGGCCACCAGGTCCCCCACCTGGAGCAGAGCAACCACAACAAGGGGGCAGCCCCAGTCCAGGAAGGAAGGAGGCAGGGGAAGAGGCAGGAGGGATGGGGGCGTGGCCTTGTGGGAGTGGCCTCCTGGGGGCGTGGCCACCGGGCTTCCACCTGGAGCAAAGCAACCACAACAAGGGGGCAGCCCCAGTCCAGGAAGGAAAGAGGCAGGGGAAGGGGCAGGGGAAGGGGCAGGAAGGGGGGGTGTGGCCTGTGATGTGGGCGTGTCCATTTGAGAGGTGGGCGTGTCCTTGTGGGAGTGTCCTCCTGGGGGTGTGGCCACCGGGTCCCCCACCTGGAGCAGAGCAGCCACAACAGGGGGGGCAGCAACCCCATCCCAGGAAGGAAGAGGCAGGAGGGGGCGTGGCCTTTGTGGTGGGCGTATCCACCCTTGTGGGCGTGGCCTCCTCGTGGGGGCGTGGCCACCGGGATCCCAACCTGGAGCAGAGCAGCCACAACGGGGGAGGGGGGGGCAGTAACCCCATCGCAGGAAGGAAGGAGGCAGGGGAAGAGGCAGGAGGGGGGAGGGCGTGGCCTGGGAGGTGTGAGGGGCGTGGCTGAGGGCAGAAGGGGGGGCGTGGCTAGACGCGCGGCAGCAGGGAGCGCTGGCAGTGGAGCAGGCGCTTGGGGGGCCCGCGGCGGCGGCAGAGCAAAGCCCCGACCGCCAGCCCCCCGGCTGCCAACACCAACGCCAAGGGCAGGGCCACGGCGCCCGGCCCGGACCCCACCTCGATGACGATGACCTCGGTGTCCCCACCGCCGCCACCGCCACCGCCCGGCGGTGGGGTGACGTCCCCGTCGTCCCCGCCGCCGTGGGGCTCGTCGTCGTCGCCGCCGCCCCCCCGGCGGCCCCCGCAGCCCAGCCAGTCCCGCAGCACCGATTTGGGGTAACCCGGGGCCACCCGCAGCTGCTGGTTGTCGAACTGCCAGTAGCGGCCGCCCTTGTAGAAGTAGGTGAAGGCTGTGGGGTGGGACGTGGGGTGG
>NW_020449325.1:0-1958 GCF_003343035.1 Apteryx rowi | reverse complement strand
GGTTTAGATATAATTGTGAGAGGGTCAATCTGGGTAGGATATTTGTTCCATGAAGGTTGATGTTTATGTATGTCTCATAAAGCCGCACAGCTTGGGTAGATCTAATTGTGAGAAGGCCAACGCTTGCAGGATATTTGTTCCATTCAAGTTGATGCTTATGCAAGGACCTTGAGTGTTATCTCACCTTAGTCCACACTGATGGGATTTATGAATCTAAGCCACCCCCCCTCCCCTTTCTGAGGTGGGACGCGACAGGGTGCCAGTGCTGTGCTCTGTGCACCCCTCACCCAGTGGTGGGTCTGGAGAAGGCATTTGCCCCACGGGCCATGACTCCCTTTGCTTGGCTTTGTCCATTGCCAGCCCTCCCTGTACCCTGGAGCAGGRAAGTTGCAATGGGGCACAGCCTTAGGGCTGGAGGAGGAGGGGGCTGCCCAGCTCCACTCCCTGCATGGTGAGCCCCACCTTTTGAAAGAGAAACAGAGCTCGGCCCAGCTGCAGGAGCAGCTGCATGAGCAGGAGGAGCAGACAAGTGTAGTGCTGAGGGGTTGAGGACAGGAAGTGCGGGGGGGCACCCACTGGCAGGGGGGCTTGGAGGAGGCTGCAGTGGGCCCATGGAGAGTGACCTTTCCCTCTCCCAGGCGCTGCACTAAGAAATAAGGCAACTGTGAGARACGTGGAGGAATTGGAAAATGCCTAGTGAGTGGGGACTGGCAACCTCTCTCCCCACAGGGGGATCCTGGGTTCTGTAATGCACCTGGAGTCACAGGGGACACCAGTTCCGGGGAGGGGATGGCGGTCTGTGCAGGATGTGGCAGGGCATAAGACCCCAGTCCCTGCTGGGGGGCAAGGGTATGTTGTGACGGGGAGTCTCAGTGGCCATGGAGGTCTGTACTTGTCCAACCAAGCCCTGCTGACTGCAGCAAGCAGCAGACGCAGCAGGAGGCTGAGGCAGTGGGCTCTGAGTTGCCAGAGCTGCTGGAGACTCAGCTAGTGAGGGGGAGAGCCAGCACCAAGCCCTGTGYAGGCTGGCAGGGTCTCCCTGCAGTGAGGGCTCCATGCAGTGGCTGGCYGAGGCTGGGGCTGTGCTCCTGTGCACGGTGGAAGCCCCACACAAGTACCCCTCCTTGGCACCAACGCCTGCCGTCCCAGCCTTTCTGTAAAGCTGCGAGGAGACCAACCTGTGGACCCACAAAACCCCAGGCTGGCTAACCTAAAAGGGCCATCCTCCACCACTACCCTGATGGAAGCACAGCACATACTGCATCTATCATCGTGCTGTGGAATAATCCCCGGAATCCCCAGTGCCGGCATAAGCTATAAAAGGCCTGCTCTTGCCCCCACACTTTGAGGTCTTTACCAGCCTCACTGCGAGTGCAAAATTCCCCATCAGTCTGAGGAAAGTGGCGGACACCCCACCATAATCAGGGCTGAGGCAAGGCAACAGGGCCCCAAATAGGAGGAAAGGAAATAGCTTGYGGTGGTRTAATACATWTATAATACCTACACGGTGATATTGGAAGAAGATGCCATCTAGGACTTTCCCAGCTAGAGAGGAGAAGTCAATGCCTGGCTTCAAAGCTTCAAGGGACAGGCAGAGTCTCTTGTTAGTGGCTAATGTAGCTGGTGATGTGAAGTTGAAGCCAATGCTCATTTACCATTCTGAAAATCCTAGGGCCCTGAAGAATTATGCTAAATCTACTCTGCCTGTGCTCTGTAAAAGGAACAACAAAGCCTGCATGACAGCACATCTGCTTACAACATGGTTTACTGAATATTTTAAGCCCGCTGTTGAGACYTACTGCTCAGAAAAAAAGATGCCTTTCCAAATATTACTGCTCACTGACAACACAGCTGGTCACCCAAGAGCTCTGATGGAGATGTACAATGAGATTCATGTTGTTTTCATGCCTGCTAACACAACATCCATTCTGCAGCCCACGGATCAAGGAGGAGTTCTG
>NW_020449324.1:0-1959 GCF_003343035.1 Apteryx rowi | reverse complement strand
AGGCTTCACCCTGGGGAAATGCAGGAGAGCCCAGTCTCATCTAGAGGAGCAGGGTCCCACCACAGCTGCTGGGTGGTCAGGGCTACAGGATGCACACCCCACTCTGTTCCCTGCAGACCTCCTGCGTGGGGCTGGAGGGTGCCCAGCAAGAAGGCAGGCATGCCTGGGGGGGTCTGGTGCCACTGGGGTGGTGGCCTTTGGACCAACCTCTGTCTGTAAGGGACTCAGGAACTTCTCCGCCTCCATGTTAGTGGCAAAGTTAGTGTCCCAGCTTGTTCTCTCTGGAGAGCTGAGGATTTACTTCTCTGGAGAAGGGGAAAAAGGAAAGCCTTTTGTCCATAGGACTTATACCACCCTGTCAACCCTCTACAGCCTTATCCTGCTCTATCACCCCAGAAATCCTTTGGCAGGGACATTTTTTGGTTTCTGATCCTGCTTTGAGCAGCAGGTTGGGCTACAGGCCTCCTGTGCGCCCTTCAAGCTGAATTATCCTAAAAGCCTATGACCTCAGGCCCCATTTCGAACACAGAGAAGATATTTCTTGAACAAGAGTCACTTGTGCTTTATGGACCATCTAAAAGAAGGCAGGTGAAAACTTCCTCCTCCTTCCCTTGTGACTGTAAGAGCAACCTGGGAAGCACTGCCTCGGGCATATCTACATTACAACGGAAATTCTTTGCATCCACTTTTAACCACAGAGAAGTCCATTGCCTGGATCCCCTCAGTGGTGAGGGGAGAAATGCAGGCTTTTCTGCAGGGTGAGTTTACCTCTGTAGTTGCACCTCTAAGTAGATGGTGCCATGCTGCCCTTTCTTTCTTGCCTGAAGCTCAGCCTGGATGGGGATGTGAATGTGGAGGTTGTCTGTCACTGCAGTGACCGTGAGATGGTGGAGAGGTAAGAGGAATAACAGAGTCACCACCCTGGACTGCAGCAGAGAGGATTTCATCTTGTTCAGAATCTGCTTGTCAGGACCCCACAGGTGACTGCCCTGCAGGGCAGAGGAGCCAAGGAAGCCTCCTGGATCATCAGGGACACCATCTTTGAAGCATAGGAACACTCTAGTCTTCAGGAAAGTCCATCAGGGCCTGGCCTGAGGCTGGCGCGGATGAGCAGGGCCTTTGCGATTTAGGACTTGAAAAGGCAGAAGGAAGTGCACAGAGGGCTGGAAGGGGAATGGGCTACCCAGGAAGAAGACAGAGCCATTGCCTGTGGTGGAAGGGATGGAGTTAGGCAAGCCAAAGTTAAGCTGGAGCTGGAGCTGGAGCTGGAGCTAGGAAGGGATGGGAAGTGCAACTAGAAGGGCTTCTGTAAGCACATGGGGAGGACAAGGAAGGCATGAAGCCAAGGAAAATGTGGTTTCCCTGCTCAGTGGGGCAGGAGACCTAGTGACAACGACAGGGGAAAGGCTGAGGAGCTCATTGCCTCTTTCACCTTGTCTTTTACTGGTATTGTCTACTGCTAGACCTCCCTGGCCCCCAAGTCCTTTGGCAGCTTCTGTGTTAGCAAAGCCTCACCCAAGGGTGATGAAGATTCAGCTGGGGAGGACTTTTGCCCAGTAGGCACACACAAGTCCATGGGACCAGACGGGAAGCACCCCAGGGTGCAGGGAGAGGTGGCCGGAGTCATTGCAGCGCTGCTGTTGATCATCTTTTAAAGGTCATGGTAATCAGGGAGGTTCCTAATGACTGGAAAAAGGCAGACATTGCACCCATTTTCCAGAAGAGCAAGAGGGAGGAGCTGGGCAACGACAGGCTGGTCCTCTTCATCTCAGTCCCTGGGAAGGTGATGGAGGAAATCCTCCTGGAAACCATCTCCAAGCTTATGAAGGACAAGGCCTTTGACACAGTCCCCCAGAGTCTCCTCAGAGGCAAATTGCTGAGACTTGCCTTGGATGAGTGGACCAGAGGGAAGGTGGAAGATTGGCTGGACCATCAGGCTGAAACGCTGTGATCAGTGGT
>NW_020449323.1:0-1911 GCF_003343035.1 Apteryx rowi | reverse complement strand
CAAGGGAGCGTGTGCGTGCAAGGAGGTTCACATGCGAGGGAGCGTGTGCGTGGAAGTGGTGTGTGCATGAGGGAGCGTGTGCGTGCAAGGAGGTTCACACATGAGGGAGCATGGGCGTGCAAGGAGGCTCACATGCGAGGGAGCGTGTGCGTGCAAGGGATGCACACATGAGGGAGCGTGTGCGTGCAAGGAAATGCATGCACGAGGGAGCGTGTGTGTGCAAGGAAATGCAAGTGTGAGAGAGTGTGTGCGTGCACAGGGGTGCACGTGTGAGAGAGCGTGTGCCTGCAAGGAGCTGCATGCAGGAGGGAGCGTGTATATGGAAGGGGTGCACACGCAAGGGAGCGGGTGCGTGCAAGGAGGTTCATGCATGAGGGAGCGTGTGCGTGCAAGGAGATGCATGTGCAAGGGAGCGTGTGCATGGAAGTGGTGCGTGCATGAGGGAGCGTGTGTGTGCAAGGAGATGCACATGCAAGGGAGCGTGTGCGTGCAAAGAAATGCAAGCGCAAGGGAGCGTGTGTGTGCAAGGGGTGCACACATGAGGGAACGTGTGCGTGCGAGGAGGTTCACACGTGAGGGAGTGTGTGCGTGCAAGGAGATGCATGTGCAAGGGAGCGTGTGCATGCCCGGAGGGTGCACGCGTGAGGGAGCGTGTGCGTGCAAGGAAATGCAAGTGTGAGGGAGCGTGTGCGTGCACGGGGTGCACACGCGAAGGAGCGTGTGCGTGCAAAGGGGAGTGCACACGTGAGGGAGCGCGTGCACGCACAGGGACGCACACGCGTGGGAGCGTGCACGGGGCTCAGTGCCCGCATAGAGGAGCGTGTTTGCACACGTAAAGGGGGGGGCGTGTGCACGAGGCTGTGCACGCAGGATCACGCGTGTGCATTCATGACCACATGGGTGCACACGCGTGCATGCATCGCCCTTTGCACACGCAGGGCCACGTGTTTGCACACACAGAGAAGAAGAGAGCGTGGGGAGGGCCGCGTGCAGCGGGGGGGCACACTCACCGCTCGCACACGCCCTGGCACGCGTGCACCCACGCCGTGCACACCCACGCAGCTGCACGGAGCTTGCACACGCCCCGTGCACGCTCACATAGCTTGCACACGCCCTGTGCACGCTCTCAGCCCCCGTGCACGCTCACGCAGCTCACACATGCCTTGTGCATGCTTGCACACGCCCCGCGCACACCGACACGTGCCCCGTGCACGCTCTCAGCCCCCGTGCGTGCTCACACACACCCCATGCACGCTCGCACACGCCATGGGCACGCTCTCAGCCCCCATGCATGCCTGCACACGCCCCATGCACGCTCACACAGCCCGTGCACGCCTGCACACGCCCCGTGCACACTCACAAAGCTTGCACATGCCCCGTGCACGCTCTCAGCCCCCATGCATGCTCACGCAGCCCGTGCACGCCTGCACACACCCTGTGCACGCTCACACATGCTCCATGCACGCTCATGCAGCTCGCACACGCTCTGTGCACGCTCTGAGTCCCCATGCACGCTCGCACACGCCCCGTGCACGCTTTGAGTCCCTGTGCACGCTCGCAAACGCCCTGTGCACGCTCACACAGCTTGCACACGCCCCGTGCACGCTCTCAGCCCTCGTGCACGCCTGCACACGCCCCGTGCACGCTCCGCGTCCCCGTGCACGCTCCCACGTGCTCCGTGCACGCTCACACAGCTCGCACACGCTCCATGCACGCTCCGTGTCCCCGTGCATGCTTGCACACACCCCGTGCACGCTCTCAGCCCTCGTGCACGCCTGCACACGCCCCGTGCACGCTCCGCGTCCCCGTGCACGCTCCCACGTGCTCCGTGCACGCTCCGCGTCCCCGTGCACGCTCGCACACGCCCCGTGCACGCTCACCCGGGCCCGGCGCCCGCTCGCCCGCCTGCCC
>NW_020449322.1:0-1972 GCF_003343035.1 Apteryx rowi | reverse complement strand
CCTTCAGGGCGACGAGGTTCTCGGTGAGCTTGCTGCGGCCCTTGTACACCGTGGCGTAGGTGCCCTGCGGGGGGGGACGCAAATTCGGGGCGAAAAACCCCAGAATCGGGCAAATCCCCATCGAGGAGCCCCCCCTCAACGCGGAAACCCCCCAAACGTAGCGATCCCCCCCCAAAACGGGGCCTTCTCACAACCCCATAGTGGGGAAACACCCCAAAAGAGGGGGAAATCCCTAAATTGTGGGCCGCAAATTTGGGGGGAAACAAGGCAAAATTGGTCAATGGGAGTTTACAAACTCTCCTCCATGTGGAAAATCCCCAAATTGAGGGATTCTGCCCCAAAACGGGGCCTTGCCGCCTCCCCATAGCGCTAAAAGCCCCCCAAAGGGGGGGGAAATCCCTAAATTGTGAGCCGCAAATTTGGGGGGAAACAAGGCAAAATTGGTCAATGGGAGTTTGGGGACCTCCCTCAACATGGAAAATCCCCAAATTGAGGGATTCTGCCCCAAAATGGGGCCTTCCCACATCCCCATAGAGGGAAATGCCCCAAAAAAGGGGGAAAATCCCTAAATTGTGGACCAAAAATTTGGGGGAAAACAAGGCAAAATTGGTCAATGTGAATTTAGAAACTCTCTTCAATGTGGAAAATCCCCCAATTTAGTGGTTCTGCCCCAAAACGGGGCCTTGCCGCATCCCCATAGCGCTAAAAGCCCCCAAAAGGGGGGAAAACCCTGAATTTGTAGATCCTAAATTTGGGTGGAAAAAAGCCAAAATTGGTCAATGGGAATTTAGAAACTCTCCCCCATGTGGAAAATCCCCAAATTTAGCGATTCTGCCCCAAAACGGGGCCTTGCCGCAGCCCCATAGCAGGAAACTCTTAAAAATGGAGAAAAGCCCCTAATTTATGGAACCAAAATTTGGGGGGAAAAAAGGCAAAATTGGTCAATGGGAATTTAAAAACTTTCCTCCATGTGGAAAATCCCCAAATTTGGGGATTCTGCCCCAAAACAGGGCCCTTGCCACATCCCCATAGAGGGAAATGACCCCAAAAGGGGGAGAAAACCCAAATTTGCAGACCACAAATTTGGGGGAAAACAAGGCAAAATTGGTCAATGGGAATTTACAAACGTTCCTCAATGTGGAAAATCCCCAAATTTAGCGATTCTGCCCCAAAACGGGGCCTTGCCACATCCCCATAGTGAAAAACGCTCCAAAAAGGGGGGAAAACCCTGAATTTGTAGATCCTAAATTTGGGTGGAAAAAAGCCAAAATTGGTCAATGGGAATTTAGAAACTTTCCTCAATGTGGAAAATCCCCAAATTTGGGGATTCTGCCCCAAAATGGGGCCCTTCCCACATCCCCATAGTGCTAAAACCCCTTAAAATTAGAGAAAATCCCCTAATTTATGGATTTCCAATTTAGGGGAAAAAAAGGCAAAAATGGCCAATGTGAATTTGGGGACCAGCCTCAATGTGGAAAATCCCCAAATTTGGGGATTCTGCCCCAAAACGGGCCCTTCCCACATCCCCATAGCGGAAAACACCCCAAAAAAGGGGGAAAAACCCCTAAATCGGAGACCCCCAATTTGGGGCAAAACAACCCCAAAACGGTCAATTGTGAATTCGGGGCCCCCCAAAAATGCGGAAAACCCCCAAATTTAGGGATTCCGCCCCAAAACGGGGCCCCTCCCCCCACTCGCCACCCTCCGATTCGGGGCAAAACCCCCCAAATTCCAGCCCCCCCCCACAGCGTTTCAGAAACGCCGGAAACGGGGGGAAAAAAAACGATTTTGGGGGGAAAAAAACCGATTTTGGGGAAAAAAACCCGATTCGGGGGGAAATCGCCCCAAATCCGGGTGCCCCCCCCGCCCCCGCCCCGGTGCATGCTGGGAAGGCCCCACCCACCTCGCCCAGTTTGTCCAGTTTGACGTAGGTCTCCAGTTTGCCGAAGCCGATCTCGGACTGGGAGGGGGG
>NW_020449321.1:0-1972 GCF_003343035.1 Apteryx rowi | reverse complement strand
AGAGAACCTGATAGGCCAGCAGTAGCAAATGGCTGGGGAAGTTACCTTGAGGAAACTTGTGACTCTGAAGCCCATAGGCCAGCAGCAGGCACATGCTGGGGGTAGGCGCTTGTGAGGTTGCTTTATCTGAGCAGCTGCTAGGGCAGGAGAAGGCACATGGCCTGGATGTTGGTGGTGAGGTCACTTCTGGTTTTACTGAGTGTGCCCAGAGGAGGGACTGACACCTGCAGAGCTCTACAGCAATACAGCAATGCAATTCATTAATCAAGCAGAAGTAGAAGATAATGTTCCACATCATGTGACACAAATGTTATTGCAATCTGTCATCATGAGTTTGTAGTGCTACATTTCAAATGAGGATGATATTCTCTGGTAAACGTAGACATGGAGTTTGACTTTGCACTTCTTACAACCTGCTATGGGTAGCCAGGGAGTCCAGCTCGAAATTTTAGGCTGCTAAATGAATSTAGCACTGGTGTGAGCAGTGGTGTTAGTAATCTCTGATTTCCAGTGTTCATGTGCTGTAGAAGTTCTGCCCCATCAAAACCCCAGGGATTGTGGGATTTTTCAAGGTCTGAACAGCATCTCTGTGCTTTGATTCCTTGACATGGGAACTGAAGAGGACCTGGTCTGTGCCTGCCTGTTGAGAGGAAGTGCCTGTTGCAAGGCCTTGGAGGACTAGAAGCAACTGGAAGGTCTGGAGAGTTGGTCTTGGTGTGTTTTGGGGCCCTTGCGGATCACCTGGCTGCTGTCATGTGTGGTCATGTGCCCTGTGTGTCCCTGCTGCAGACGCCCATGTTGGCTGGCAACCCTCTATGAGGTGTCGGGCAGTGGGTGTGGCATGTCCCAGTGGTGGGTTGGCCTGTGGTGGGGACAGGGGTCGCCCCAGTGTCTTGGTGTTGCACGCAGGAGGAGGTGTCTGGAGAGAGCAGTGTGGTGCATAGGGAGTGCCGCCAGGCTGGGGAGCTGGGGAGCGCTGCAAGGTGAGGAGGTGCCCTGGCTCGCAGGGCCCAGGCTGCCCTGGTGGCATGAGCCAGGGGTGCTGGCAGCCTGCTGCCTTCTGTGCACTGAAGTTCAGGCCTGGAATTTCCTCAGCTCTTGCAGGCTCTGCAGGCAGGATCCAGACTAAAGGCCGGGAGTGTTTCTGCTTGCTCTGAGATGAAAACCAAGGCTTCTTTTCCCCTGCTTTCATCTCATTTACTTTTCTGAGTGAGAGCTTTCATCTGCAGCAGTGTTTACTGAGGGAGGAGGAGGCTGCGGGCATTGCTCATTGCCGGCTGGGTGTTAGCTTGCTGGCAGCTCTTTGGAGGAGTGAAGGCCTTGTGGAGAGATGTCCTTTGGAGACTGGCAGGTATGTTCTTGGGAGATGAACTGGAAGGGTCTGATGCCTTCCTGTGCACAGTCTCCCTAGACAAGGAGTCCCTTTGAGTAGGCAAGGCAAGACCAGAGTGCCCTGCAAGGGATGCACAGCCCAGGTCTCTCTTCCTTCCTGTTGCAGTTTCAACAAGTTCCTCCACTGTCCTGCTGTGGTGTGACCTTGTTGTGCTGCAGCAGGGCAGTGAGAGAGCACCCCATGTACAGGCATGAGTGTGCTAGGTGTGGTGTCATCAGATGCTGGCACTGCTGCCATGGGCAAGGAGTGTTTTTTTCGCCTGATCTTTGGGTGGATGTGAGGAGCCCCACTTAGCTCTAGATGCATTGCTGTGAGTAGCTGGAGTCAAGGGAGTGGTGGTGAGCACAGCCATTCTTCAACGAAGCTCATGGCTTTTTGAAGCCATTGCTCACCCTGAGTGCTTGAAGCACTTGACCCAGGGGGTGTCCTGGCTGCTGCCTTGTCTGGTCATGTCCCCAGTGTGTCCTCGATGCACAGCTGCATGTTTTCTGGCAACCCTCTATGAGGCGTGTGACAGGGGTGTGGTGTGTCACAGTGGTGGGGTAGGCTGAGGTGGGGAAAGATGATGGCCCCAGTGTC
>NW_020449320.1:0-1975 GCF_003343035.1 Apteryx rowi | reverse complement strand
GCTTCCCTCTACTTGAAGGTATGCGCTGGGGGAGCCCTGGGGAGGGAGGCTCTCCGTCCCGGTGGGCTTGCCGCTGGGCTACCCTGCGCTGAGAGACGCCTGCAGGAGCCCAGGCAGGGCAGGATCTCAGCTGTGCTTCCCCACCCTCCCTCCTCCCTTCTTCCCCTTGCCCTGCGCTGGGCCACGTGCAGTGCCCACGGGCTGGTGCGCGCGCAGCATCTCTCCTGCCCTGAGGCCTCTGCCGGGGTACTGCAGGGTGGTGGGTGTCCTGCCGTGGCAGCAGCAGTTCAGTCCACTCTGCTGCGGGGGAGAGGGGCCGCTGAAGGAGTGCCACCACCCTCTGCCTCCTTGCAGACTCTGGATACCCTGGACAACATGCTGCAGGTGTTGGTGCTCAGCTCTGCCACCTCCAGGCTCCTGGAGCTGCAGAACATCCTGCAGGTCTGGCCCTGGCAAAGAGCGGGGTTCCCGGGGGCTGCTGCTCGCTGCGCAGGGAAGTGACCTCGTCCATGGGGCAATGTCAGCTGCAAGGGAAGCCCAGCCCGGGAGCTTTGTTGCTCTGGCTTCCCACTGGGCCATAGGCCAGCCTGCCCATTGCAGGCCCCCAGGGAGGTTCCTGCCCCAAACCCTGCGCCCTGGCCAGGGCACAGCGGGCTCCATTCTGGAGTGGGCGCAGAGAGGGGCAGAGGCTGCAGTGGGGACGGGCTCCAGCCGGCCAGTGTGGGGCATTTGTCCCTGAGGCTGGGAGGGAGGGACTCTAGGGGCAGGAGGCCCACCGCAAGCTTTGCTCCTGCTCCGAGGAAGCCTTGCTGGACCGTGCAAAGTCAGAGGGGTTCAGCCGAGCTCCCTCTCCTGGAGCAGGCGTCAGAGGCCAGGGCAGAGCAGCAGCTTTTCTCCTCCCAGGTCCTGCTGCCCTTCACAGAGTCCCAGAGGGGGGCTGTGCGCGAGCGGGCCGTGGGGAGGATTGCGAGGCTCAGTGATTTCCTGAGCAGCTACTCCTCGCTGGAGGTAAGGAGCCCCTGGGCCGCACCGGCTCCAGCCACCCCATGACCCCTTCCCCATGTGCCAGAGCCCCCTGCAGCTCCAGGCTGCCTTGGAGGGAAGCCTGGGCAGAGGTGAGGGGCTCAGCAAGGGCTTTGCCCCTCTCTCCGTGGCCTTCTCTCTGCAGGCCCTTTTCCTTCTGGGAGCCAGCTGTGCCCCCAGCCCTTTGCAGGCAGCACTGCGCAGGCATGGTGACGGGCGCCCAGGTGTGGCAGAGCCTGCCCTGGGCTGCTGCCCAGCTGCTCTGAGAGCCAGGCCCTGCAGGGCCCTGCACAGCTCTGTCTCTGCCGGGATGCAGCCCGGGGAGGACTCCTGGGCTGAGGG
The DNA here is from genome assembly GCF_003343035.1 of Apteryx rowi. Lineage (NCBI taxonomy): Eukaryota > Metazoa > Chordata > Aves > Apterygiformes > Apterygidae > Apteryx > Apteryx rowi. The sequence goes on along the minus strand of NW_020449320.1, from coordinate 610 downwards.
CTTTGGCCTCGACTGCCTGCCCTCCGCCTTGCTACCCCAGGGACTGCCTCCCTCCCCCAGGTCTGCCCCCCTTCTGGAGAAGCCGATGCCAGCCCTGCCCACTGCCCAAGGACGCATTTCCCAATCCTGGGACGTCTGGTGGGGCGTCTCATCCTGTGCTGCGCCGACTGGGAGCAGGGCAGCAGCTGTGCGGCTGTGGAGGCTCTTCGTTGCCTGTACCGCTTCGTCCTGCAGCGAAAGAGTAAGAGAAGCTGCACGGGGCTGGGTCCTTCCACACAGAGACATCCAGGCAACCCCCTTGCTTTGCCCTCGGCTTTTCTGTCCTGTTTGCTCTGTGGGACAGAGGCACCTGCCAGGCCTCCTCCAGGGCTCTGACATCCCTTGGAGCTGTGCTTTAACAGCCCTCCTGGCCCGCTCACGCACACTGTCCTGGAAAACCTTCAGCAGCCTCCGCTCAATGCTAGGGCTTCTGGCCTGCTTCCAAGCAGAAAGTGCAAGCAAAGGCCTCTGCCTTTCTGTATTGCTACAAGCACTTTCCCCTTCTGCCCCCTGGGAAAGGCCCAGAGCCTCCCTGGGAATCCTGCTGCCCACGCCTGACTGGCAGGCCCTC